>NW_028270180.1:24086280-24386280 GCF_037043375.1 Chiloscyllium plagiosum | reverse complement strand
TCCTCCCATAGTCCAAAGATGTGCGGCACGGTGGCACAGTGGTTAGCACTGCTGCCTCACAGCGCCAGAGACCCGGGTTCAATTCCCGCCTCAGGTGACTGACTGTGTGGAGTTTGCTCGTTCTCCCCGTGTCTGCGTCGATTTCCTCCGGGTGCTCCGGTTTCCTCCCACAGTCCAAAGATGTGCAGGTAAGGTGAATTGGCCATGCTAAATTGCCTGTAGTGTTAGGTAAGGGGTAAATGTAGGGGTATGGGTGGGTTGCGCTTCGGCGGGTCGGTGTGGACTTGTTGGGCTGAAGGGCCTGTTTCCACACTGTAATCTAATCTAATCTAATGTGCAGGTTAGGTGGAATGGCTATGCTGAATCGCCCATTGTGTACAGGAATGTGCAGGCTAGATGGGTTAGCCATCGGGAATGCAGGATTAAAGGGAGAGAGTGGGTCTGAGTGGGAAGTTCTTCAGAGGGTCGATGTGGACTCAAAGGGCTAGCGGCCTGCTTTCACACTCTAGGGATTCTATGAATCACCAACTAGCACTTGGCCTAAATTCCTCCAATCCTTACCTATTCATGAACTTATTCAATGTACTTTAAACATTGTAACTGTACCTGCATCCAGACTTCCTCTGGAAGTGCATTCCATACATGAACCACTATTGTTCCTCATGTCTTGGTAAAATCTTTCTCCTCTCTCCTTAAAAATGCCCCCTAGTTTTGAACTCTCCCACCCTGGGGAAAAGGCCCTTGTCAGTCACCTTAACCAAATAGTTCACAATTTTGTAAACCTCAGTAAGGTCGCCCCTCAACCTTCTACGCTCGAGTGAAAAAAATCCCAGTCTATTTTGATATCTCAAACCCATTCCTGGTAACATCCTGGTAGATCTTTTCTGAAACCTCTGCAATTTAATAATATCCTTCCTATAACAGGGCAACGAGAATGGCACACAGTACTCCAGAAGAAGTCTCACCAATGCCCTGTATAACCTCAAATGACTCCCAACTCCTAACCTCAAAGGTCTGAGTCATGAAGGCAAGTGTGCTAAATGCCTTCTTAACAGCCCTGTCTACCTGTGACACAAATTTCAAAGAATGATCTACCTGAACCCCTAGTTCCCTCTGTTCTGCAACACTACCCAAAGCCCTACCATTAATTCTATATGTCCTGTCCTTGTTTATATTATCAAAATGCAATACCTCACATTTGTGCAAATTAAACTCTATCTGCCACTCGTCAGATCAATGACCCAATTGATCAAGATCTCTTTGTAATCTTAGATAACCTTCTTCATTACCTACTATACCACCAATTTTGGCGTAACCTGCAAACTTACTATCCAGCCTCCTTTATTCTCATCCAAACCATTTATATAAATAACATACAAAAGTGGACCCAATACTGATCCCTGCACTGGTCACCACTGGTTTCCATGCTGTACACCTCCATGACTCTATAAATGTAAATGTTCTGGTTGTAATGAACAGCTTGGCTAGGAAGCAGTATGTTCTGGAGCACAATTTATTGTACTGTTGCTGGAATGTTGTCAGGGCCCATAGCTTTTGCAGTATCCAGTGCCTTTAGCCATTTCTTGACACCGCATGAAGTGACTTGAATTGGCTAAAGACTGGCATCTGTGATGCTATGGATATCTGCAAGAGGCCGAGATGGATCATCCATTCAGCACTTTTGGCTGAAGATATTTATGAATGTTTCAGCCTTATCTTTTGCATTGATGCTGTGGGCTGCCCCAGTTGTTGGAGATAGATATTGTGGAGCATCCTCCTCTAGTGGGTTCTTTAATTATCCACAACAATTCATGATTTAGATTTGACAAAATGGTTTTGGAATTAAGCCTGACACTCAACGTCTACTATGTCTATTATTGCAAACTATTTCTACTGCAAGGCAAGATGGTCTGTTTTCTAGCTTCACCAGGGTGACCTCTCATTTTTAAGTATGCCTGATGCTGCTCCTGGTATGGCTCCTGCACTTCTTATTGAACCAGGCTTGGTCCTCTGGTTTGATGGCCATGTTAGAGTAGAGGATATGCCAAGCCATGCGGACACTGTTTGCAGTTGAATATAATTCTGCTACTGCTAATGACCCACAGAGCCTCATGGATCCCCAGTCTTGAGTTGCTAGATTTGTGCAAAGTCAAAGTTTAGCACAGAGGCAATGCAAACAATATGATGGAGGTTATCCTCAATGTGAAGGTAGAACATCTGTTATGACACGGGTAAATCCTCCTGCTCAATTTAATCTAGCAACACAGAAAAGCTTTATCCTGTCCAGTAATCTGGGAAAATTTGATAGGCCAAGAACTAGTTAAAAATGTGTTGCTGGAAAAGCGCAGCAGGTCAGGCAGCATCAAAGGAGAAGGAGAATCGATGTTTCGGGCATAAGCCCTTCTTCAGGAATGTAGAGGGAGGAGGAGAGCATCTTCAAGGAAGGCATCCTTGCAAGAGAATTCGCAGTAGGTTAAAATCAACTAGGAGAAAGTGAGGTCTGCAGATGCAGTCCTTCTCCTTCTCCTTTGATGCTGCCTGACCTGCTGCGCTTTTCCAGCAACACACTTTTAAGCTCTGATCCCCAGCATCTGCAGTCCTCACTTTCTCCAAGAACTAAGGTAAAAATTAACAACTTTATTTCTTAAAATATAACAGAGGATAATTAACTAACAACTATTTACAACTCCTACCTCTAATCTTTTACCTTCCCCTTTCAGCTTTCAGTTCTTCTCCGTATTCCGGTCTTCTTTTCTTCTTGGGATTCTGCTTCACTGGTTACTGATCGATAAAGGTACCTTTAAGAGAGCTATTCTCTGGGCAGTTTCTACATGCTGGATTGGCAGTTCTCCTCTCAAGCGTTCAATTTCCCACTGGCTTATACCCCCAAAGCATTGGATTGTGTCATTGGCTTTTAAGATTGTCAATATACTAAATTCAAACTTGATTGGGATTTGGTATTTTCAGGGTATAATTTAAACCAATTGGTCAAATTCAAATTTGTTTTAGTCTCATTGCAACTCAGCCAGTGCTCTCTGTTCTGAACCAAATCTTACTTTCTAAATTCTCCAGCACTCAGTGTGCTTGTCAAGTCCTTCACTCTCTTAAAGTGACAATTGACTTCTACGCCTTCATAACACATCATCTTCCTAAGGACAGTGCAGTCATCACTCCCACCAATACTGCCATGGACAGATGTGTCAGGTACTGGTAGTTTGGTACCAGTACCTGACACAAATGTGTTCTTCCCTCTTTCTGGGAGAAAGTGAGGACTGCAGATGCTGGAGATCAGAGTCAAATAAT
This sequence comes from Chiloscyllium plagiosum, assembly GCF_037043375.1. Lineage (NCBI taxonomy): Eukaryota > Metazoa > Chordata > Chondrichthyes > Orectolobiformes > Hemiscylliidae > Chiloscyllium > Chiloscyllium plagiosum. Next base: position 24,382,977 of record NW_028270180.1, on the reverse strand, counting down.
GTGGTGCTAGAAAAGCACAGCTGGTCAGGCAGCATTCAAGGAGCAGGAGAATTGACATTTCAGGCGTTAGCCCTTCATCAGGAAGGGCTTTTCTGATGAAGGGCTTATGCCCAAAATGTTGATTCTCCTGCTCCTCAGATGCTGCCTGACCAGCTGTGCTTTTCCAGCATCACACTCTTTGAATTCCCTCTTTCTAGGGTCTCTCACCACTTGCTGCAGACCCAGTTACCAGGCATGTCCTTTTAGACTTGGCCACCTCAGTCAGTAGTAGTCCTGCTGAGCCGTTCTTGGCAATGGCCATTGCTGCCCCTGTTCCAGAGAACATTATTTACCATCTATTGTGTGTTCTCCAGGTTGTGTTCAATATGGTGGGTGGAGGAGGAGATGTGTGGGGGAGTGGAATGTAATGAAATCAGCAGATGGTTTCCTTTGACTTGGTGCCATGAGACTTCATGAGATCAGGAGTCAATATTCAGGATCCCAGGGTAACTGCCTCCAGAATATATACCACTGTGCCGCAAATGCTGATGGGTCAGTCCTGCTGGTAAGATACGACATACCCAGGATGGTGACAATGTTGTTTTGGACATTATCTGTAAAGTATTACGACAGAGAGATGGACAACTGAACCCATTCACATTTTCTATTTCAGTATTTGCAACACAGTAAAACTGAAATCTTCAAAGACTCCCAAGATTGAACCCAATGGTTCCTAACTAGATTTTAGAAAAACCAATCTCGGAGTCTGTGAATAATCAATTTCTGAAATCATCTGTATCTTAAATAAAAACGTAACAATTTATTAGCAATATAATAACTTTAGAGAGGAAAATTAAACAATAAGGTAATTGAATTAGTCTATGCTTTAAACACCAAGAAATGTTGTTTTTAGCACCATTCACACAAAAGACAAACAAACACAGTTAAGTAAAAGAACAAAACTGGTCAGATTATTAAATGACTTTCACAATGTGTTGTCCCACATGTGTAGATGATGGTCTCTTGGTTGCTTTTCTGAAGTTGACAATCAGGGTCACCTTTTACAGTTCACTCAGATAAAGGCAGTATTACTTACAGCTTTGTTTTCTACTCCCTGCACTTCCAAGAGCTGACGAGGGAGGTTATGCAGGGAGCTTTCAAATCTTCATAATATAGCATCAACAGCCAGATTCCTATTCATAGAAAACAGAATCCGAAACCCAGTTCAAACCCTAGCCCCTCTCTGTCCGACTGACTGTTTCCCAATGAGGTCCCAGTTACCATTCAACATTATATTGTACAAGATGTTGGTGAGGCCTCTTCTGGAATATTGTGTCCAATTCTGGTTGCCCTGTTATAAGAAGGATTTTATTAAGCTGGAGAGGGTTCACAGCAGATTTACCAGGATGCTGCAGGGAATGGAGTTATAAGGAGAGGCTGGATAGCTGGGACATTTTTCACTGGAGTGTCAGAGATTGAGGGGTGACCTTATAGAAGTTTACAAAATCATGACTGGAATAGATAAGGTGAATGGCAAATATCTTTTCCCCAGGATGGAGGATTTCAAGACTCGGGATAAATTTGTAAGATGAGAGGAGAAAGACATGGGGGCAATATTTTTACAGAGTGGTTCACATGTGGAATTAACTTCCAGAGAAAGTGATGGCTACAGGTGCAATTACAACAATTAAAAAACGTTTAAACACATTCATTAATAAGAAGTGCTTGGAGGGATATGGACCAAGTGCAGGCAGGTGGGACGAGTTTAATTTGGAATTAAGGCCATGATGAACTGGTTAGACCAACAGGTCTGTTTCCGTGCTGTACAATGGTGTGACTCCATCTGCTACCTGCTTGAGCATAATACTTCCAGACTTGCTGGAACCAATTCCCGGCTACTGACCAACTAACTATTTAAACATAATGCTCTTTCCAGATGACAACGATTCTGCAGAACCTTGATCAGGAGCCAACCTGCAATTAACTTCCAGACCTGGTCTCATGAATAAACAGAAGTTTTTTTGGCCTGTTTTCTTTTTGACACATGCTGTTACTACAGAGAAAAGTCACCTTCAGCTCACTGTCCCCAGTTCACAGCTTCCAATTCACAGCTCCAAACTAGAATGAATAAATAATGAAAAATCAGCAGGGCTCTGACAAAGGTATAATTCCAAGGAAGTTGCTAAGTTAGATTGTTACTTCACTTGTCTGCGGGTCTTTTCTCACTCTTTAGGTGATTAGAATTAATTAATGGGTGTTATTGCCTTTGGATTAATCAATTCGTTTGATTGTAATTAAGTAAATTAATCTGTTAGGCCTTGATTGTGTAAACATTAACTACTCGATGTGACTAATGTTTTGAATTGTTGCAGTGCACTTCATCATTATTGACCCTTCCACATCTTAATCTACGTGCTAGCTCTGGGCAATATTAGTAAAAAATTAGATTTTGTTTCATGTGACAACTTCAAGTTCCACCTCCCAACTTCTTCCATCAGTTTCAAAACTGTTGCCAATGCTGACAGATGTTCAATAACATTCAATGAGCTCAAACATCATCCAACTCAATGGTGAAAACTGCATTTTCTTTGCCTCAGCTCCTGTGGATATTTATTTGTGATTCCACACCACCTTTCTCCTCAGTTCCCCCTTTAGACTGAATCTGAAGGTTGACAGATCTGCCACTTTAGGAAGGATTTGAAGGCATTAGTGACGTTGTGGAAAAGATTCATAAGAATGATTCCAGGCATGATGAATAGACAATAGACAATAATAGACAATAGACAATAGGTGCAGGAGTAGGCCATTCTGCCTTTTGAGCCTGCACCACCTTTCATGATGATCATGGCTGATCATCCTCAATCAGTATCCTGTTCCTGCCTTATCTCCATAACTCTTGATTCCACTATGCTTGAGAGCTCTATCTAACTCTTTCTTAAATGAATCCAGAGACTGGGCCTCCACTGCGCTCTGGGGAAGAGCATTCCACACACCCACCACTCTCTGGGTGAAGAAGTTTCTCCTCATCTCTGTCCTAAATGGCCTATCCTTTATTTTTAAGCTGTGTCCTCTGGTTTGGGACTCACCCATCAGCGGAAACATGTTTCCTGCCTCCAGAGTGTCCAATCCTTTAATAATCTTATACGTCTCAATCAGATCCCCTCTCGGTCTTCTAAACTCAAGGGTATACAAACCCAGTCGCTACAGTCTTTCAGTGTAAGGTAATCCCGCCATTCCAGGAATTGACCTCTTCAACCTATGCTGCACTCCCTCAATAGCCAGAATGTCTTTCCTCAAATTTGGAGACCAGAACTGCACACAGTATTCCAGGTGCGGTCTCACCAGGGCCCTGTACAGCTGCAGAAGAATCTCTTTGTTTCTATACTCAATCCTTCTTGTTATGAAGGCCAGCATGCTATTAGCTTTCTTCACTACCTGCTGTACCTGCATGCTGGCCTTCATTGACTGGTGTACAAGAACACCCAGATCTCTTTGTACTGCCTAAATTGATTCCATTTAGGTAGTAATCTGCCTTCCTGTTCTTGCCACTAAAGTGGATAACCATACATTTATCCACATTAAACTGCATCTGCCATGCATCTGTCCACTCACCTAACCTGTCCAGGTCACCCTGTAGACTCCTAACATCCTCCTCACATTTCACCCTGCCACCCAGCTTTGTATCATCAGCAAATTTGCGAATGTTACTATTAATACCATCTTCTGTGTCATTAATATATATTGTAAAAAGCTGCAGTCCCAGCACTGATCCCTGCAGTACCCCACTGGTCACCGCCTGCCACTCCGAAAGGGAGCCGTTTATCATTATTCTTTGTTTCCTGTCAGCCAACCAATTTTCAATCCAAGTTCCAATTTGGATCCCAATACCATGCGCTCTAATTTTGCTCACTAACCTCCTATGTGGGACTTTATCAATGGCTTTCTGAAAGTCCAGGTACACTACATCCACTGGATCTTCCTTGTCCATCTTCAGAGTTACATCCTCAAAAAATTCCAGAAGATTAGTCAAGCATGATTTCTCCTTCATAAATCCATGCTGACTCTGACCTATCCTGTTACTGCTATCCAGATGTGTCGTAATTTCATCCTTTATAATTGACTCCAGCACCTTTCCCACCACTGAGGTCAGACTAACTGGTCTATAATTTCCTCCTTTCCCTCTCGCTCTTTTCTTAAAAAGTGGTACAACATTAGCCACCCTCCAATCTGCAGGAACTGATCCTGAATCTATCGAACTCTCGAAAATGATCACCAACATATCCACGATTTCTAGAGCCACCTCCTTCAGTACCCTGGGATGTAGACCATCAGCTCCCGGGGACCTATCAACCTTCAGACCTAACAGTCTCTCCAAAACCAATTCCTGGCAAATATAAATTCCCTTCAGTTCAGGTCCTTCAGCCACTGTTACCTCAGGGAGATTGCTTGTGTCTTCCCCAGTGAACACAGATCTGAAGTACCAATTCAACTCTTTTGCCATTTCTTTGTTCCCTGTAATATATTCCCCTGTTTCTGTCTTAAAGGGCCCAATTTTAGTCTTAACAATTTTTTTCCCTTTCACATACCTAAAAAAGCTTTTACTATCCTCCTTTATATTTTTGGCCAGTTTACCTTGGTACCTCATTTTTTCTCTGCGTATTTCCTTCTTAGTAACCCTCTGTTGTTCTTTAAAAGCTTCCCAGTCCTCCGTTTTCTCACTCATCTTTGCTGTTATTCTTTTTTCTCTTTTGACTTTAAATGTTTCTTAAACTTCCCTCGTCAGCCACGGCCACCCATGCCTCCTCATAGGATCTTTCTTCCTTTTTGGAATGAACGGATCCTGCATCTTCTGCATTATACCCAGAAATATCTGCCATTGTTCCTCCACTGTCATCGCTGCTAAGGTATTGAACCATTGAACTTTGGCCAGCTCCTCCCTCATAGCTCCATAGTTTCCTTTATTCAACTGAAATATTGTCACTACCGATTGTACCCTCTCCCTTTCAAATTGCAGATTGAAGCTTATTGTTTTATGGTCACTACCTCCTAATGGCTCCTTCACTTCGGGTCCCTGATCAATTCTGGTTCGTTGCACAATACCAGATCCAGAATTGCCTTCTCCCTGGTAGGCTCCAGCACCAGCTGTTCTCAGAATCCATCTCGGAGGCACTCCACAAAGTCTCTTTCTTGAGGTCCAATACCTTCCTGATTCTCCCAGTCTGCCTGCATGTTGAAATTCCCCATAACAACTGTAGTAACATCTTTGCGACAGGCCAATTTCAGCTCCTTATTCAACTTACACCCTACATCCATACTACTATTTGGGAGCCTGTAGATAACTCCCAAGAGGGTCTTTCTACCCTTAGAATTTCTCAGCTCTATCCATTCTGACTCTACATCCCCTGATTCTAGGTCCCCCCGCGCAAGGGACTGAATATCATCCCTTACCAACAGGGCCACCCCACCCCCTCTGCCCGTCAGTCTGTCCTTATGATAGCACTTTGGTTTTGTGGACAAATTGATGACATTGAAATTGTTCTTCTTAGGGAAGAGAAGCTTAAAGAGGGATTTGATAGAGGTGTTCAAAATTATGAGGAGGCTCCACAGAGTTGATCGGGATCAATTATTTCTGTTGGTGGAAGGATTGAGAATCAGCAGACTTAGACGTAAAATATTTAACATAAAAGCAATGATGTCATGAGGAAAATGATATGTGTAATGAGTGGTCAGGATCTGCAATGCCTGTCCATGTGGTAGAGGCCGGTACAGTTAAGGCCTTCAAGAAATAATTACATGATAATCTGAAATGGAAAGATTGCAGGGCTACAGAGAGGTGGGTGAATGGCATTACAGTGCCACTGAAGAGTTAACGTGAACATAGGCTGAATACACAACTTCGGTGCCATATAAGTCAGATCTCACTTCATGACATCACCCATCTCCACTACTAGTTCTCTCTCTTCATCCAAAAGCCTGAACCTATACACTGAGGACCTTCCATATCTGCTTATTATGTGGTGAAAGTGCTACTTGCCACTGAGCAGCCCTGACAAAGGGTTTCAGCTTGAAACATTGATTTTCCCGCTCCTTGGATGCTGCCTGACCTGTTGTGCTTTTCCAGCCTCACAGCTATTGACTGTGACTTCCAGCATCTGCAGTCCTTACTGTCTCTAAATCTGAATGTTGTCTGGGTAATCCTGCATAAGGACTGTTTAATTTGCTGCTGACAGTGAACTTTCCCTTCCTACCTCTGAGCTCATAAGGGACAGTCATTGATGAAGCAGCTAAAGATAGTTGTGCCTGGCACACTACCCTGTGGAACTCCTGCAGAGGTGTTCTGGAGCTGAAATGATTGGTCACCTCCATTCTAACTCATGAAAGACTTAATAGTCATCTAGATTTGTTCAATATATTTGCATAGGTTGCATGACCCTCTGATATTTTACTATAAATTCTGTGTCTGATCTATTCTCTCTCACTCGCTGCCTGAGGAAGGAATGGGGGATCCGAAAGGTTGTGATTTCAAATAAACCTGTTGGACTGTAACCCAGCGTTGTGTGATTTTTGACTTTGTCTACCCCAGTCCAACACCGGCACCTCCACATCATCCAATAACCACAACCATTTTTCTTTGTGCTGGGTGTAAACTTAACCATGGGATGTTTCTCTTTGCTTCCCATTGACTTCAGTTTTGCCAGGGCTTCTGTCCTCCTGCCCAGTGAGTTGAGTTGCTTTGTCCACTTATGGACCAAGTCTGTCAAGTGTACAGGAGCCAAGTTATCTTAGCGGAAACCAAACTGAACATCAGCGAGTAGATTATTGTTGAAACAAACACCATTTAACAACTAATTCTTTTGGGAAAAAGTGAGAACTGCAGATGCTGGAGATAGAGTTAAGAGTGAGATGCTGGGAAAGCACAGCAGGTCAGGCAGCATCGAGGAGCAGGAGAGTCAACATGTCAGGCAAAAGCCTTTCATCAGGAATGAGGCTAGTGAGCCAAGGGGGTGGAGAGATAAATGGGAGGGGGGTGTGGTGGGGGAAGGTAGCTGAGAGTGCGATAGGTGGATGAAGGTGGGGATAATGGTGATAGGTCAAGAGGAGGGTGGAGCGGATGGAATATGGACACATAGGACAGGTCATGAGGGTGGTGCTGAGTTTGAAGGTTGGATCTGGGATAAGATTGCGGGAGGGGAAATGAGGAAATTGGTGAAATCCACATTTATCCTGTGTGGTTGGAGGGTCCCAAGGCGGAAGATAAGGCATTCTTCCTCAATGTGTCGGGTGATTAGCGTTTGGCGATGGAGGAGGCCCAGGACCTGCATGTCCTTGGTGGAGTGGGAGAGGGAGTTGAAGTGCTCGGCCACAGACCAGTGGGATTGGTTGGTGCGGGTGTTCCAGAGATATTCTCTGAAGCATTCTGCAAGTAAGCGTCCTGTCTCCCCAATATAGAGGAGACCGCATCGGGAGCAACAGATACAGTAAATGATGTGTGTTGAAGTGCAGGTAGAACTCTGATGGATGTGGATGGCTCCTTTGGGGCTTTGGACAGAGGTGAGGGGGTTGGTGGGGCAGGTTTTGCAATTCCTGCAGTGGCAGGGGAAGGTGCCAGAAGGGGAGTGTGGGTTAGTGGGGTGCGTAGACTTGACAATAGAGTCACAGAGGGAATTGGTCTTTACGGAATGTAGATAGGGGTGGGGAGGGAAATATGTCTCTGGTGGTGGGGTCTGTTTGTATGTGGTGGAAATTAGGGGAAGCCATTTCTGTCACCTACAAACGGACCCACCACCAGAGACATTCTTCCCTCCCCAACCCTCTCTGCATTCCGTAAAGATCAATTTCCTACATTGGGGAGACAGGACGTCTATTTGTAGAACGCTTCAGAGGTCACCTTCAGGACACCTGCACCAAACATCCCCACCACCGCGTTGTCAAATACTGGACCTCCTTCACCACCAAACCCTTACCACCCGACGCCTGGAGGAAGAACACCTCGTCTTCTGCCTTGGGATTCTCCAACCACACTGGATCAATGTGGATTTCACCAGCTTCCTCATTTCCCCACCTCACACCTTATCCCACATCCAACCCTCCAACTCAGCACCACCCTCATGACCTGTTGTACCTGTCCATCTTCCTTCTCACCCATCCAGTCCACTGTCCAATTCATTCTTTTGCTTCTCTTGTGAGTGAAAGTGAACTTGGTTGGACATTAAGTGGCCAGGTTGGAATCACCCTGTTTGATATGCACAAAAACATAGTACAGCACAGGACGTTGCACTGAACATGATGCCAAACTAAACTGATCCCTTCTGCTGCCCTTAGTTCATATCCCTCCAGTCTTTGCATGCTCACGTGCTTATCTAAAAGTCTCTTAAACCCCCATGTATTTGTATCCACTAGTCCCAGTGGCAGCGTGTTCCAGACTCCTCTGTGAAAAAGAAACTTGCCTGTCACATCTCCCTTGAACTTGCACCGCTCTCAGAACTTTACATGTTGTTGGTCCGCTCTCTTTCCCAAAGGAAATTGAGTCATTGCATTGAGGTTTTTGATGGACAAAAGGAGGTAAGGGGTAACTTGCAGAGGGTGGGGACACATGTGGATGACCGTATGATCTATTTGGACGGTGTCCTGCCCTCGGTTAGGAATTTACTCTATAAATCCGGTTCCGCAATCGGCAGCACTGAAAGTCGCTGTGAAATGAGTGGAATGGAACGGAACGGGGAGCTGGGACTTGAACCCGGGTCGCCGCCTCGCCAGACCGGCGACATGACCACTGCACCACAGTGGCTGCACGGGTTGCGAGGGGCCGCGGATGGGGAGGATGAACCTTGTGAGCGCAGCTCAGGCATTGTTTGGCTGAAGGGAGCGCGCGGGGGGGAGGGAGGGAAGAGGATGGGGGAGGAGAGTTCGCCGAGAAGCCGGGGATAGAAGCTGCAGGCGGCTGTTGGCGAGCAGAGCGCAGCCGGGCCCGGGCGGGGAGGGAGCGAGAGGATGGCGGCGGAGCTGACGGCTGAGGAGGAGCAGGTCAGTTAAAACAAAAACTCAACTCAGCCCTGATATTATGTTTAATACCGGTTTGGTTTTTTTTAAGGTGGGGAAGCCGGGGACGATGTCTCCCCCCCCCGCCCCTGTCTCGGCGGCTGTTTCCACCCCCCCTCCCTTCCCCAGGGGTAGGCCACCGTTGCCACGGCAGCCGCGGCCTATCTGGGCACCGGACCCGGGTATCGCACCCCCCCCCCCCCCCCCGGTTAAAATTGACGGCCTGCTTCACCCTTAAACAAAAAAAAACCAATTTGTCACGCTGGCCCCTGGCTGACCGTTCCTAATGGGGAGGGCAATAAAATGCCCTGAAAACCTCTTGTACTGGGGGGGGGGGGGGGGGGGGGCGATTCCACCCACCCCCACCCCCACCCCCACCCCCACCCCAATCCCAATCCCACCCACCCCAATCCCAATCCCAATCCCAACCCCAACCCCAACCCCATATCCAGGCAGCTTTCCAAATGCTGCGTTCACCCTGATTTAATGACAATTCTTTCACTCCCATCCATCAAACTTTTTTTTTGTAAAAATCGTCTTTTCTCTCTCTCCCCTTGCAGGCAGTTCTCTTTCCTGAAGGTCAGATTTGTTTTAAATCTTATATCCCACCCCCAACTTTTCTGAATGCAGTTTGAGGGGAAAATCCATTAAACCATGGAATTTTTTTTTTAAACAAAGCAAAATCTCCACAGAATCTCAAGGCTTATTGTACAGTCAAGTTTATTCTGTTATCGTGGGTGTCCTGTGTTCCTTATGAGAGCTGCCATTTACCTTCAGGAAGCTTTTGTTCTGAGGCAGTGTCAAGTGAGCAGTCACATCCCAGAGCTAAATGGATGTTAATTTCCAGAGATCCCTCCAGGTTCAGGAGCAGGAGTTTCATACTTGAGAAAGGAAAGCAGTACAGTTGGAGAGATGCCATTTCTTTGTAGCAAACTTACCATTTCCAAGCACAGTGTAAGTGGTAGACTGTGGAAGTTTGGTAGTGAACTGCCATTGATATATTTGAAAGAGCATTTTGTACAGAATCCATTTTGATCCCTTTTTGAAATCGGTACAGCTTGAGTATGCCATGAGGCATGCTTTTTAAAATAATTGATACCTTGCCGACACTGGCTTGTTCAAAACTGTGTACTTACTGTAAAATATTTTTATCAATTAGTAATAAAAACCCACATATTAACATTCTTTTCTGTTTGCTCTTTTTATTTTTGTGCTACTCAATATGTAAACATATGGCATCGTGTGATACGAAACCACGTAGACCAGGAAACGTTCTAGTGCCATTGCCTGGTCTTTCCTGAAATGGTTTCTTGCAGTTGGCACACTGTCCAAAATACTGTATTGGGGACCATTGATGAAGTGAAAAGTGTGCGAAATTGATCATTGACAGGGTTAAGGTCAGGATCAAAATCAAATCCCTTCCTCAGCCTACCTTTGCTGGGTAGGGGATTTGGATGAAGTGGGGGAGAGGTTCCAAATAATTATTTGGAGAATAACTCTGCTCCTCTAGGTGACCATGGTTTGACATCTTGATCTGTGGGGTGGGAAGAAAATACATGAAACATAGAGGTGTGCAGCATGGAAACAGACCCTTCAGTCCAACTGATCCGCACCAACCAGATATCCTAAATTAATCTAATCCCATTTGACCCACATCCTTCCAAATTCTTCATATTCATTTCCCCGTCCAAATGTCTTTTAAGTGTTGTAATTATGCCAGTCTCCACTACCACTTCCTCTGACAGTTCATTTCACACACGTACCACCCTCTGCACGAAAAAGGTGCCCTTTGGATTAATGGCATTTTTCAAAGTACTTTTATACAGCAAGTTGTCTGTTCGACAGGATGACAAATTTTTATATCTTCTGCTGAAGTTGCGGAATCCATTGAATTCCAGTGGACTTTCAAATCCAGGACTAGAAATAATAAGACAATTCATATAAGTGACAGGGAATTCATGGAAGTGTTAAATTTAGGATTGGTATTATTATCAGCTGAGGATACAGCGATGAGTACTGATGAGAAGGTTGCATTGAGCCCCTTTTTGTCATGCTTGCTGAAACAGATTTACATATATTATAGATATGCAAATTATTAATTGTAATATGCTGCACATTTATAGAACTGTGTAATTAGTTGTGTAGTATTCTAAGATATGTACATGGAAAGCAGTTGGGCATTGTTTGTGATTGTAATCATATTTATAAAATGGGTGGGAGAAATGGTTACACTGCACTGTGTATTTAAATGTTGTTGCCATTACGCATTGCTATAGTGAGTTGTAGGACTTGCGTCGAGGTGGACTTGATGATTTGGCAGAGTGTTTATTGACTTGCGTTAGATCCTGGAAAATTAAAAAAATTTCATCCTTGTTTTTAAATTCCACCATGGACTCAACCCTTATGTTCCATCTCCTCAATCTCCAGCAAACAATACACTAACTTTGTGACCATCTAACTCCAGCATCTCGATCATCTCATTCCACTGTTGGTGGCTGTGCCTTTAATTGCTAAGGACCTAAGCTCTGGGACAGGTCATTCTGTTGTAATGCACATTTCATCCATGCAATTTCACTGTAATGCAATTGATGAGTTGGGAACACTGTTTCTACAGTGCGACCTTTTAAAATGTGTGTTTGCTGACACGATTACAGCGCTATTTCAAAAGCGTGATTTTTCTGTAATGCAGGGTTGCACAAGAATGCAGCCATCCTGATATGGAAGAACTGACTGTATTCCCTTCTTGCACCTCTCTGGCTCATTATGTATTTTCCTTAAGACACTCCTTAAAATTTACCTCATTGATCAAGCTTTTGGGCATTTATTCAAATATTGCCTTATATGGCTTGGTGTCAGATTTTATTCCACAAGGCTCCCACGAACACCTTGTGTAATAGTTTGTTTCGAAGCACCTTGGAGCATCTCATGATTGAAAGATGTCATGTACTCATAAGTTGTTAATGAAGGTATAAGTTATGTTTTTTATTTTGACTCCAAGGCTACAACAATGAGGAGTTTAGATGGAGTCAGGTCATGGAAGAAATTATGGTATTAACATTACCTGATATAGTTGATAAATCTTTCAACTGGAAGCCCAGCCTATTGATCCCTGCTGCATCAGTAATAAGTAACAGCAGGATCAAGATTGAGCCTAGTTGTGATAAGCCCTATGGTTGAACAGCCTGTCAGTGTTCACCCATTCGGACGCTGCCAACCAAATGTTTCTTTTGGGGCCAGAGGAAGGCAATTCCCACCATGTTCAGCAAATGTACTTGCCCCTCGTACTATAAAAATAACTTAGAGGGGCCAAGGAAGGGTAGTGAAGATATGATATGCGTGTCTGTCAGTTTATTTATTTGCCTCTGGCTTAGGGATGTGATTTTGCTGGAAAACTGGTGGCCTGTTAATCCAATGACTGGTAGAAAACTCCTGACCAAGCCTCTAATTAATAGAAAGCTTGTGATGCTCAGTGACACAGAAACATGCTGATCGTCAATCTGCTGCATGAAAGGAACATGACTGCTTGGAAATACTGTGGGGCTGCTGTCAGTCACAGAAGAGTTGATTTATTCCTTCCTTTTTACTCTAGCTAAAGTTCCTGACTCAATGATTTTGCTGAGCATCATTTTTACAATACTTTCAGTTAGAAAATTAATCTAGTCAATGCTGGAAGCTTCTGTCTATTGTTTCAGTGAAATTGGCTAATTATTTCATTTTTCTTTTAAAAATGTTAATTTCCTGTCTAGTAAGTAGTAACTTTATCCTGTGATCTTAGGAATTTGTTGTGAAACGTAACACTTGGTATTCCTTTGGAATCCAAAAGATGAAATAGCAGAATTAGGCCATTCTTCCCAATGAGTCTGCACCACCATTTAATGAGATCTTGGCTGATCTAATAATCCCAACTGCACTTTCCTGCCTTAATACCATAACCCTGATTCCTTTACTAAGTAAAGAGCTGTCTATAGCCGCTATGAATACATTTAACAATCCAGCCCTCTGCAATAAACAATGCCACGGATTCACTGCTGTCAGAAAAAAACCTCCCCCATATCTGTATCTTACGCTGAGATAGTTTTCCTCTGGTCTTATTCTTGCCCACAAGTGGAAAGATTTCCCCACATCTACCCTGATTGTTTCATGATTGATTCCTCTCATTCTTCTAAACTCCAATGTGTACAGGCACCTCAATCTCTCCTCATAGGAAAATCTCTCCATACCCAGAATCAGTCTACTGAATCTTCCCTGGACTGTCTCCAATGCCAAAATATCTCCCCTTAGATAAGGGGCAAAACTGTTCACGGTATTCCAGGTGTGGTCTGAGTAGTGCCTTGTATATTTAGCAAAGCTTTCCCATTTTTACACCCTTCCCATTGAAATAAAGTCCAATGATCAATTTGCCTTCCCTATTACCTGCTGACCTTTTTGTGGCTTTTTGAGAATCATGTATGAGGACACTGAAATCCCCCTGTACTGCAGCTTTCTGCAGTATTCCCCAATTAAATAATATTCATCTCTTCTATTCTTCTTGCTAAAGTGCATAACTTCACACTTTCCTGTGTTGTGTTCCATCTGCCAAATTTTTGCACACTGATTTAGTCTGTGGATTCCTTGTGCCATCTTCATTAGTTGTCACGACACACCTGGAATACTTTTATGTCTTTCAAAACTTGACAATAGTATTTCACTTCCATCATCTGTGTCATGAATATATATTGTAAATAATTGTGGCCCCAGCACTGAACAAGCTGTCATCCTGAAAGAGTCCCTTTATCCCAACTCTGTCTTCTATCCACGCTAATATACTACCTCCATGCGTTCTACCATTTCAAACACTTTTTCGAAATATGAAATATAAAAATATTATATCTTCCGTGTCCCCTTACCCATCTGGCTTGCTACTTTCTTAAAGAACTGCAATAAATTTGTCATACATGATTTCCTCTTGATTAATTCATGCTAACTTTGCTTGATTCTATTATGGGTGACTGTCTGTCTGTTTGTATATTCTAACAGTGGCTGTGAGGAATTCTGCTGTGTGCTCCAGTTTCATACTGTAGTCTAAAGATGTGCCGGTTAGGGGGATTGGCCATGCTAAGTTGCCCTGTAGTGTCCAGAGATGTGCAGGTTACATGGGTTAGCCATGGTAAGTGCTGGGTTACGGCGATAGAATGGGTCTTGGGTCTGGGCGGGATGCTGTTCACAGGGTCAATACAGACTTGATGGACAAAATGGGCCAATACGGGATTGATGGGCCAAATCTATCTACACTGTAGGAATTATATGATTCTTCTGAGTGTTTCTGGCAAGACTGGCATTTATTTGAGTCAGGAGTCATGTGTTGGTCAGACTAGAGGTCTTGCTAAACTGTACATGACACTACTTGGACATAATTTGGAATGCTGTGAACTGTGTTGGTTCCCTTAGCTTAAAAAAAATCTACTGACATTGGAGGCGGTCCAGAGAAGGTTCATTCGACTGATACCAGATGTGGAAGGATTGTCTGCTGAGGAGAGGTTGTGTAGGTTGGGCTTTACTAATTGGAGTTTAGAATAAATGAAAGGTGACCTGATTGAAACATCTAAGATTACTAGAGCGCTTGATAGTGTAGATATGGAGAGATTGCTCCCTTTTGTGGGAGAGTCTAGGACCAGAGAGCGTAATCTCAGAGAGAGGGATTGCTCATGTAAGACAGAGACAAGGAGCAATTTTTTATCTCTCAGCATCTTGGTAGTGAATCAGTGGAATTCTTTACCTCAGGGGACTGTAATGGTTGGATCATTAAGTTTATTCAAGGCTGAGATCGACAGGTTTTTAATCAGCAAGGGTATCAATGGTTATAAGGAATAGGCAGGAAAGTGAAATCGAGGACCATCAGATCAGCCATGATCTCATCAAATGTTAGAGCAATTAGCCCTCTTTTGCTCCTACATCTTCCTGTATTAGCAGATTTCCATTGTCGAGGATATTATTGAATCAGATTTTTTTGTATACCAGTTGCAGGTAGTTCTATGATCAATATTACTAGTACTAACTTTTAATTCCAGATTTATTACTTGAATGTCAATTCCACCAAACACCAGGGTGGGATCAGAACCTATATCCCCAGAGCATAAGCCTGCACCTCTGGACTACTAGTCCAGTGATTGGACATGTGTGCTCATGTCGGTGGAGTTATCGTGCTTGCGGAGTGGCTGCTTTCGGCTGTAGTCATGCAAGGGATCGGTAACTAAGCAAAATTGGAATGTTACAGTGCTGCGGGGGCAGTGTGCCTATCCTTGAGTTGTTCAAGGCTGTTTTAGGCAGACCAGTGGAAAATGTTCTAAGGCACAGTATTGCAGTGCCGAATAAAATGGGAAAGTCACTGCTGTTACGTGAATAAATCTGCCTTAAAACCAGTTCCTTTAACCAAATGTAAAATCACATCTCTTAATATCTTTTCTGTTGGCAGGGCGTAGCCTTTTCTCTGGTAATGTGGTTTGCTTAGAACTGTTTTTCTGCCTTAGAAATATTAAGATTTACAAGGATGCTGCCAAGGTTGGCGGATTTGAGCGACAGGGAGAGGCTGAACAGGCTGGGGCTGTTTTCCCTGGAGCGTCGGAGGCTGAGGGGTGAAGAGGTTTACAAAATTATGAGGGGCATGGATAGTTTAAATAGACAAAGTCTTTTCTCTGGGGTTGGGGAGTCCAGAACTAGAGGGCATAGGTTTAGGGTGAGAGGGGAAAGATATAAGAGACCTAAGAGGCAACCTTTTCACACAGAGGGTGGTACGTGTATGGAATGAGCTGCCAGAGGATGTGGTGGAGGCTGGTACAATTGCAACATTTAAGAGGCATTTGGATGGGTATATGAATAGGATTGGTTTGGAGGAATATGGGCCGGGTGCTGGCAGATAGGAATAGATTGGTTTGGAATAACTGGTCGGTATGGACAGGTTGGACCAAAGGGTCTGTTTCCATGCTGTACATCTCTATGACTCTAATTATTTTAGGTCTTTTGTATCCAGCACCTGAAAAGAATGACTATGGTTAGATTAACACTCCCCTGCCAGCTCAACCAACCCACACCTATATGAATTTTCAGGAGTGAAAGGAATACCAGGAGGTTGTTGACTAGCCAGTTAATTGCCTTCGCTGCTATTTCACCCTCACCAGGGAAAGCCTATGTCAAGTGGGTAGCTCAGCAGCTTTATATTTGAATGTTGCTTTTGGGCTAGAGGGATCAACTTCCTTTTGTGGTCTATTGGAGGATCCCCCCACTTCTTGAAGATCACACTTTCTCCGTTTACCCTCCCCTGCAATCTTTTAAACCCGGCCCATCACTCCTTTCACCTGACCTGACATCTTGATCTAGCTGCTGGGGGCAAAGAAAATGGATTTCATTCCATTTCTGTTGTCCATTTTGGCTCAGTAGGGAGCCCTTTTGCCTCTGAATATTGAGGATTCATGTTCTGCTCCACGAACTTCTGCCCAAAAACCAAGGCCAATACTGCAGTATGGTATCAAGGGAACACTGCTCTGTCAGAACTCCTGTCTCTCAGATTAGAGATTACTTTGAGGCCCTCTGCCTCAGGTGAGTATGTTGAAGAGTATATGGGGCTTATCTCTACCCCTTAATCCACATCACTCAAAAAAACCAGATAATGTGCTTATTATCACACAGCTGTTTTGTGAGAGATCTTTTACTGGAAATTGCTGCAACACTTTGTAAGCTCCAGCAGTGACAGTACGTCAAAAGTGACATCTACTGAGGCCGTGAAAGGCACTTTGGAAATGCAAATCTATCTTTCTTTTAATGGAGCTTGTGAACAACGCATAAAATGTGTGCCTCAATGATCTTTTTATACTACACTGGATTTAAGAGGTTTGAATAGTCTCCTCAGTCACACAGTTCTTGAAAAGTGGCTGCTCTGCCAGGTTATTGGTTTCATTCTTCATGAGGTCAGCGAATCAATGGCAATGTGTAAAATAACAACATTGACTGAGCTAATGTTTCACTATCATTGTCTGACTGCCCAGATGCCACAACCCATTGACTGGCTGCCTTAGAATGACTGGCAAGCAGTTTCACAACTCCCAGAGTCGGACAGCTGCCTGCATGTTTTCATTCCCACTGCATGAAAATAATTGAACACAAGTGTTCTTATTTGTGCCCAATTACATGGGGAGTTGTCAGTTTCAGTCTGGGAATCTGTGAATGGAGGTGATACAGTTCCTAGTGGCAGAATAACTGGAGACTGAGATGAATTGGTTTGCGGTTTCCTATTGACTGAATGGCCAAATGGCAGCAAAGACCTTGACTTGCCAGTGAGTAATGGATTTAATTGACCAGTGGCTGAAGTAACTGGTAGGATATGGTACAGATTTGGTGCCACGCTGCTCCTCTGCCACTGAGAATATATTTTTGGGCTTCAGTTTTTTGTAAGGCAAATGTCTGCGGAATGAAATCTGGTTTTAATTGCTCCATACTTGGCAGCTGTGCCTTTGGTTGCTTCAACTGCATGAACCAGAATATCCTCCTCAAACCTGCCTATGTCTTTCTCCTGCTTTCAGATGCTACTTAAAACCTACCTCTGGAAACAAGCTTTTGGTCACTTGTCCTAAAATCGTTTTTGACTCAGTGTCACATTCAGCCTTGAGGCACTTGCGTTAAAAGGTTTATATAAGCTAGTTGCAGCTTTCAGGTCCAGCTTGACTTGGGCCATCAGTGCACAATGCAGTGCTGTCTGTTCTGATTCATTTTTGTTTAGGAGCAATTTCTGTAATGCCTCTTTCTAAATTGATTTTTTTTTCTTATGTGCAATTGAATATACTTTGAACAAAGTTTTCATCCGTATAGCACCTTCAGACATCTGAAAACATTTTACAACCAACAAAACACTTGTGTAGTATTATCATAGTTGTTTTGTAGGAATTGTGGCAACTAGTTTGTACAGAGTAAGTGAGACAACAGCAATGTGACAATGACCAGATGATTTTTTTTTTAAAAATGTGATTTTTGAGAAGTACACGATAATTCACTAGTGGCCAATCTATAATTGTTAGTAAAAATGAACCTGTACCTAGTGAGATTAAGTTTTAATTGTTGGTTCCATCATTTGTAATCCACCTTTGTTTTAAAACAAATTAACTTCTATCTAATCCGATCAAAATAATTACCTGCTTGCAGTGTGTCTGAAGTTATGTTTTTGTCATTTGAGGCAGATATTGGGACATATCAGAAGGTAAAAAGGGCAAGGTTTTGGGAGAATTTGGAGAGTTTCTAAGAAACTATTACCGAGTCAGGAAGGAAGCATTTTTTTGGTTAGACTTGGGTAATAAATAACTTTGTATTTTTTTTAATGTCCACAGCAGGCACATAGATGTGGTTCAAAGAAACAAATTTATGAAAACAAATAAATTAACATGTTATGGAAGTACAGCTCTTTATTGTCCAACTGCTTCACATGTGGCTTTTTATAGTGAAGGCGAAGGATGATCTATATTAGGGCACTAAATAATTTTTCTTTTTTTGATGACTCTCTTCTGACCTAGACTAAAGGCCTTGCAAGTTGGTCATTGGTGGCCCTGCTTCATGTTGGCTGTCACCCAAGTCAGATCTCATTCTGAAAAAAAGGTCCTCACCCGGTGACTCCTTCAATGTCAGCACTGATTGGCTCACTCAGAATAATAATATGTTAAGCCAATCAGTAATAAACCCAGGAGAGAACCATCCTGTCATTTCAGCAAAAAGCTCTGCCCATCACATTTATGGAGGCGACTTTTCTCCCATTGGTCACAATTTTGGGTTGAGTCTACCTGCTACTGCCATGTTTTGATCATTGATCTACAATTTTAGTCAAATGTTTTATCCTATGTCTGTACACAATATATTTAACCAAAATGTTTTTCATAAAATATGCAGTGCTGTTGGTTTAAAGCATTCTTTAAAACCTGATCAAACTTAATAAAAACCGAAAGAACTGCAGATGCTGTAAATCAAAAACAAAAACAGAGTTGCTGGAAAAGCTCAGCAGGACTGGCAGCATCTGTGAAGAGAAATCAGAGTTAATGTTTCAGGTCTGGTGACCCTTCCTCAGAACCTGATTCTGGCAAACTTGTCTGCTTTCCCTCTGGAGGCTGGGGTGCAGTGTTAGGCGGTCATGTTCTGTACTTTTCTGTTTGTTCTGGGTTTCCGGGGAAGTATTTTGTGTTAGCAACATCCTCTTCTCCTTGCTGCCAGATATTTAAAGCCTATGTTGGCCAGAGTTTCTGTCCCATGTCCTCATTCCTGGACGTGCCATTGGGTTCGAAGCCAGGAGGAAACATGATTGCTTTGTTGCTCAGCTTCTCCAGTTGAATAGCATGCAAGTGCTGTGTGACAGCAGCGATGATGTAGATTACAGCATCTGTACATATGGGATCCCCCTCCCCATCCTCGCCATCATCCTGAGACGCAGACACTGGTCACTTCCTCATCACTCCTTGACATTTTGGCTGAAAAGTAATGCGTGTCTTGTGTAATATAAAACTGATGACAGTAATCACTGGCATTAGTTAAAACTGTATTGTGAGTTGTGTCTCAGTGGGGAGCATTTGTGTTTGAGTTACAAGGTTATGTGTTTAAGCCTCGCTCTGTTTTGAAGAAAAGTAGACAAGGTCTCCGTGCTGTCCTGATCAATACTTATCAAAAGAGAGGTACAGCACAGGAACAGGTCCTTTGTCCCTCCAAGCCTGTGCCAATCATCATTCCCCCAACTAAACTAAAATAAAACCAAACCTTCTGCCCTTGTTTGGTCTGTATAACCTCTGTTCCTTCCTACTCGGTGGCAGTGTGTTCCAGGCTCCTACCACACTCTGTGTGGAAAAACGTCCCTCACACATCTCCCTTAAACTTCCCCATCTTACCTTGAACCTGTTCCCCCTTGTAATTGAAACTTCGACCCTGAGAAAAACCCTCTAACTATCCCCTTATCTACGCCTCTCATAATTTTGTAGACCTCCATCAGGTCTCCTCTCAGCTGCCATCTTTTCAGTGAAAACAATCCTAGTCTTTTTAACCTTTCCCCATAGCCAATGTCTTTGAGACCAGGCAACATCCTGGTGAACCTTCTCTGCACTCTCTCCAAAGCTTCCACATCCTTCTGGTAGTGTGGTGACCAAAACTGCACACAGTACTCCAAATGTGGCCTTGCAAGGGATTTTTTTTATTGCTGCAACATGGCTTGCCAACTCTTGTACTCCATGCCCTGGCTGATAAGGCGGCATATGGCATGCTTGTCTTCAATCACGTTTCCCACCTGTGTTGCCACTTTTAAGAAACTATGGACCTGCACGCCCAGATCTGTCTGTATGTTCATGTTCCTAATGGTTCTGCCGTTTACAGTGTAATTCACACCTAAATTTGATCCTCGAAAATGCATCACTTTGCATTTGTCTAGATCAAGCTCCATCGGCCATTTCTGTGCCCAAGTCACCAGTCTGTCTATATTCTGTTGTATCCTTTCACAAATTTCAGTACTGTCAGCAACTCCACCAGTTTTGTTTCATCTGCAAATGTATTAATCTGATCACCTACATTTTCCCCCAGATCATTTATATATATTAACAACAGAGAACCTAAGACTGATCCCTGTGCAACACCACTAGTTACCGGTCTCCATTCTGAAAAACACCCTTCTGTTGCTACCCTCTGTCTTCCATGACCAAGCCAGTTTTGTATCCATCTCGCCAGTCTACCCTGAATCCCAAGTGATTTCAATTTTTGTACCAATCTGCCTCGTGGGACTTTATCAAATGCCTTACTAAAGTCCATTTAAGCTTACATCCGCAACCCTTCCCTCATCAATTGTCTTTGTCACCTCTTCAAAAAGAATTCAATCAGATTGGTGAGACATGACCTTTACCCACCACCAACAAAATCATGCTGCCTGTCACTAGCGAGTTCATTTTCTTCCAGATATGCAGATATCTTGTCCCTCAGTATCTTCTCCAAGTGCTTCCCCACCACAGACATCAGGCTACCATTTCCTGGATTATCGCTGCTTCCTTTTTTTTGGCTAACAACATTGGTTAAACTTCGGTCCTCTGGAACCTCTCCTGTGGTCAGTGAGGATGTAAATATATCTGCTAATGCCCCAGTTAGTTCTTCTCTTGCCTGTCACAGTAACTTGAGATAGGTCTCACCTGGCCCTGGGAACTTGTCTACCTTCATTTAACATCAGAAAAGCAGACTTTCTGGTAACTTTCACTTAGTGGGAGTGATCTGCATGTTGACCTACCTCTTAAAGTGGCTACACTTTACAAAAGCACTTTGTCTATAAAACGCTTCAGGACATTGAGTTAATGAAAGATGAATATGTAAGTGCAAGTCTTCCTTTGAATATTATTGACCAGGTTGTTTTTACATTTCAGTGCTAAACATGTTCTGGTGTTTGCATGGTAAAGTTGCTGCAGTTTTTCAAATTGGTAAATGTCTGCTGACATGACTTCTGTATTAGCAGCATGTTCATGTCATACCTTAACTTGACTAACTTTTTAGCAATATCTGACTGTCTATCTAGCACATCCATCAGTGTTTAAGAGATGGACGTCCCATGTTTTATCCTACAAATTCGGATTCAGTCAAGCAAAAAAAAAAGTGAAATATTTTAAAATAGAAAGCACACCTCAATGAGTGAAAGAGCCATAGAAAATGACACGAGAATTTGATTTTGTGTGAGTAAATATTTGAGTTAATCATGCTAACCTGATGAGTTTGTTTTGAAGCTGCAGAAGGCAGACAGCACTGTTAAACTTCATGTAGATTGGTGTTTTACAGGTGTCGTATCCAAAGGCATTGAAAAAATGTAGGTGTCTGTAATGAATTGTTCTTGTTTTAAGAAACTAAAATGTGTTGTTTGCTGGATGGGAACATATATTGAAGACCCAGCCATGAGGAGGTAGTTTTGATACATTGTGGTATATTGGAGTGCTCGGACTGTACAGATTGCTAAGTCATAGATTAGCTTGTGGTCCTTTTACAGATCATTATCTTGTTATTTTGTGGGTGATTTTGAGTAGAGCCAGGTGCTTCCTGCTCAGAAAAATTGTCTCTTGGGTAATTGGGGGATGGTGTCAGCCTTTTCTGAGTCAGTTTCAAGTTGTTGAAGGTTTCATCATTGACTGTCTGCCCTCTTGGGGCCAGGCATTGTGGGTGGGTTGAAGATGAAAGGAGTCTGAGGATGGGTTGAGTAGGGCCTGTACTGTTTGGAATTTAAGCGAATGAAAAGCATCCTTCTTAAAACATAGAAAATTCTTATTGTACCTGACAGGGTAGATGCAGCAAAAGTATTTTCCCCTTGAGGCACAGTTGAGGGTCAGAGGGCATAATCTCACAATAAAGTGTCTCCCAGGTGTGGCACAGATGAGGATTTTTTCTGAGTGGAGTGAATCTGTAAAATTCTGTCGAGACTGTGTCTTTAAGTGTACTCCAAGCTGAGACGCACAGATTTTTAATCAGTAAGGGAATTAAGGCATCTGGGAAAAGGCAGGAAGTGCAGTTGAGAATTATCTGATCAGCCGTGATCTCATTGAATGATAGAACAAACCTGATTGTGCTGAAGGGCCTCCTTCTGCCCCTATGTCTTGTAGTCTAATATCTTTCCTCTTTTCCCAATCCCTTCTCTCTCAAAATCAGACTGAAGTGATAATGTACTGAACATCTGAATAGCACTTTCATTTATATTTATAGACTACTTACAACTCAGAAGGAGACCACAGTATCTGTGCTGACTCCCTTTCTGCCGAGTTAAGGAAAACACTAACCTCATTGACAAAACATCTTACTGTGGATTAGTCTTGCTACCATGCTGTAAGAGATAATCACTCAGTCAGATCTAACCCTTTACACAATAGTCTGAGCAGAGAAACTAAACAAGGGCAGCCTTTGCAATGGCAGTGACTGGGGGTTGTGTAGTGCTACCTTACTGCAAAAGATAACTACATAGGTATTTAAGCAGAAGGTAGGGGGATTTATGTTGTGTACAGTTGGAGAAATAAACACATTTAGTCCATTAGTTAATTGAGTCATGGTTGATCTGTATCTTAACTCCATTTATCTGCCTTGCTTCCATATGCCTTAATACCTTTGCCCAGAAAGTCTGTTTTGATGTTTTCAGTTGACTGTTGTACCTCATTCCTCCCACTTAATCTCACAACCTTTTGGAAGAACAGTATTCTGGATTTCCTTTGTGTGAAGAACTGTTTCCTGACATCATCATGTTATAAGACAATTCCTTAAAATTCATTTAAAAACACCTTAAAAATTAATGTTGAAATTAGAGTCATTAGGTTTCAGGCTTCCCTTCAGGCCATATTAGATGATGACAAATGATAGTTGAAACTTTATTGCTGGAACAGCACAGCAGGTCAGGCAGCATCCAGGGAACAGGAGATTCGACGTTTCGGGCACAGGCCCTTCTTCCTGAAGAAGGGCCTGTGCCCGAAACGTCGAATCTCCTGTTCCCTGGATGCTGCCTGACCTGCTGTGCTGTTCCAGCAATAAAGTTTCAACTTTGATCTCCAGCATCTGCAGACCTCACTTTCTCCTCGATGACAAATGATATCCCTACAAACATAACTAAACCATCAGCTTGGACTAGAACCTGCAAATCTTGCAAAGAAAACATGGATGCACTCACTGGATTGTGAGACGTTATCTCAGCAACTTCTTGCTTTCCTGTTCTAATTTTGACTGAAGCCAGAAGAATCTGAATTCGATCTTTTTTTTTGAAAAGTAACTAAAAATGATTTGCTGAATAAACAATTTACAAAATCAGTCAAGGTTGTAAAGAGTTTGCGTTATTGTAGCATTTGGTCATGCCCTCAAGACATTATTAAGGACTATAAAAAGCTTTACATTTTGAAGTGCATTCCATTATATTGTAGGTGAATCAGCTCCCAATTTATACAAGTCAAGGTTCTCAATAAATATCGAGATGGCCCTTCTGGTTATGTTGCCCAGGGCACTAAGTTGTTCTCCATTCTCAGGACATTTTGTACTGTTGAGCAGACAGATTTTAAAAGGCTTGTTCTTTTTTAAGGTTTGCAATTTAAGATTTGCAATGTATGGAGCTTGCTAAATAGGTGACACAGTGCAGAAAAAGCCATTTGGTTGGTCCCTAAAGGTGCACTAATCCCAATTTCCTGCACTTGTCCCGTACCCTTGAATGTTGTGATATTTGAAATACTCTTTCAAATATTCTTTAAAGGTTGTAAGGTTTCTAGCCTTCAGGCAGTGCATTCCAGATTCTCATCATATGCTGAGAGAAAAAACTTTCTCCCGAATCTCCTGTCCCTTATCCTAAAACTGTGCCTCAAGGGGAATAGCTACTCTCTATTCCTGTCTGTATCCCTCATAATCTTGTACACCTTCATTCCTGAAGAAGGGCTTATGCCCGAAACGTCGATTCGCCAGTTCCTTGGATGCTGCCTGACCTGCTGTGCTTTTCCAGCGACACATTTTCAGCTCTGATCTCCAGCATCTGCAGTCCTCACTTTCTCCACCTTAATCATGTCCACTTTCAGTCTTAGCTCCTACCATAGCGTGCCTCAGAGTCATATAAAGAATATTTAATAGCTTCCAGTCTTGCACCATGACCACTGGATGTGATGTTATGCTATTGCTGTTGCTAAAAGATACTTGTTTGTTTTAAAGGAGATGTGCGAGGTAAGTTTTTTTTTCACAGAGGGTAGTAGGTGCCTGGATCACATGGCAAGGGAGATGGTGGAAGCTTATATGGTAGCCAAGTTTGAGGTATTTAGACAAGAACATACAGAGAATAGAGGGATAAGGACCACATGCAGGCAGATGGGATTAACTTAGAATAATGTCATGGATTGCACAGATATGGTGCACCATTCCTGTAATGTACTATTCTGTGTTCTTTCTTTTTATTGGTTTGCACCATGTAAATCAATCTTCTGATCATTGAGATGCTGTAAAACATTGGCTTTAGTAGAGGCAGTTGCAGAAAAATATAGTTGGAATAGTTGAGGTTCTTTAATTGCTGTTGGAGGTTTATGGTATTGACAGTCATCCCTTTGTTGCAGAGGCTATAGTTTCTAGCTACTGGTATCTTTCTGCCTTGACCTAGCATGGTCATTGCAATGGTTGGTTCCTTGCTAAGTTTGTGAATAAAGCTCCTTCATCTCCCTTGGTCATCAGAAAATCCCCTGGCAGACTCAACAAAAGATATGTTCTGCTCCCCTGCTCTGCTGTGCTGACTTTCATGTCCTCTCTGCCACTACTCAAGCATATGAGAGATCCAGTCTGATTGGACAGGCAGCTTCTCTCCAATTCTATTTTGTTTTTTAGGATGATTTTATCTGCTTTCATGTTTATCATGGATGGTATTTTGACCCACACAGACCAAAAGGTAACAGCCTAATTACGGTTTCTGATGAACCACTTGATCTTAGCTGGAGTAGTATAGAGTTCTTTTTCAGACCACTTGCCTCCTCGTCAGAAGGTGTGCGAAGAGCTACTTCGCTGAAGTTTCTCACTCCGAGGACCAATAAAATTTCTGTTCTATCCAACAAAAAAAGAATCTGTCAACTGATAAACAGTACTTTTCGTACAATCTTTTTTTAAGAGGGAAGTTAGGGTTAGTTCAGAGTATACAGGATCAGCTGGGTTCTGCTTTGGCTATCTGTACCTCCTGTATTGGCCAAGAACACAATCAGTGCATGAGTCACATACCTCAAGGTCAAGTAGAGCCTTGACGTTCTTTGTCTTTGCCACTAAAAGACAGTGAGTGTTTTCTTTTCATTCCAGTTCGTTGTAACTTGGCTGCTTGTGACCAGGCCTGTGGGTGATGCATCTATCAATTACTGTTCTGGGAAGCCCAGGCTACAGTGTGGTCAGTTTGCAGAAAATGTTCAAGGTCATGTGGCTAGGAAATTAGTGTTGCAACTATGTTTTTTTTTCCAGAAATCTGGGCAGAAAGTACTTTGAGGTTCATCTTTACACATCATAAGGGATGTGGAGAGGCGTGTTGCCTTTCTTTAGAAAAAAACTTACTACTTCCCAATTTATTTTACATGAGCAGTTTTGTAAAATGAATCATATTGTACAACTGTGGAAGAAAACCCTGATGTTCAGCATTTTGCAGTAGAGGATATTACTGCTCCCTGCTGTCATTGATTTTCTTATTTTGGTTTCCCCATTTTTAAATTTTATCCTTGAGAAAGGACGTTATTAAACAGAAAAGGGTACGGAAATGATTTACAAGTATGTAACTGTGACTGAAGGGTTTGAGTTATAAGGAGAGGCTGGATAGGCTGGGTCTTCTCCTCTTTAGAGAGTAGAAGGCTGAGGGATGACCTATAGAGGCTTGTAAAATCATGAGGGGCAGAGATAAGATGAATGACCAAGGTCTTTTCCCTGGGGTAGGGGGAGACCAAAACTAGAGGGCATATCTTTAAAGTGAGAGGGTAAAGATTTAAAAGGGACGTGAGGGGCAATGTCTTCACACAGAGGGTGGTCAACTGCAGAGGAAGTGGTGGTGGTTGATACAATTAGAACATTCAAATGGCATCTGGATGTGTATATATGAATAGGAAGGGTTTAGTGGGACTAGGCCAAATGCTGGCAATTGGGACTGGGTCAGGTTGGGATAGCTGGTTGGCATGTACAAGTTGGACCGAAAGATCTGTTTCCCTGCTGTTTGACACTATGCATTATAAGCCAGCCATCCAGCTAACTGACTCGAGACCACTTGCAATGAATAAGACTGTGCCCCTCTGATCTTGATAATGGAGTTTGCACAGAACCTAAGAATATTCATCAGAAGCTGCCTGCCATTCTGACCCTCTATTGTGGGCTGGTAATGCAGTGCAAGCAGAAACATTGTTTGTGGTGCATTTTAGTTCCTCAGGTGTCTCCACATCAGTCTACCCTTCAATTGTTCCAACTGCAACAATTGGAAACCTTGTCAGACAAAAGAATGCGCACTGAATTTTGTGAGGCATCTTGTGATAGAATCCTTGCAGTGTGGAAGCAGGCCATTTGATCCATTGAGGCACACCAGCCCTCCAAAGGACAGCCTGCTCAGACCCATCCCACTACCCTAACCCTGCATTTCCCAGACTCATCCACCTAACCTGCGCATATTTGGATTGTGGGAGGAAACCAGAACACCCGGAGGAAAGCCAGGGAGAATATGTCTGCCCGGTCGGTCGCCTGAGGTTGGAATCGAAACTGGATCCCTGGTGCTGAAAAGCAGCAGTGCTGGTCATTGTGCTAGCCTAGTGATTGCCTCTTCTGCTGCATAGTCTTTTGTCACGTTTCAGGTTTACTTCAGTCAATGGTTATTTTCAGGTTCTGTGTATTTAGAATAATTGCCGTTTTTTTTTGTGCTGACTAATTAATTTGCGTGAGATGCTAAGTGACACCAAATTTTTTTCAAACCAAATAAGCTCATTGAGTAATGAGAACCTCAAATTCCTGCTTTGAGTGAAAGGAACTAGATAGGATAAAATTATTGATCAAAGGAGATTCTCTCGTTCAAAAATGGAAACCTTTCTGCTGCTGCTCAGCTGCTTTATTTGGATAAAAGAGAAGTTTCAGTTTTCTGTTGATAGTTTGAAACTCCAGAACCAAACATTGAAGAATGATGAGCAGCTACATTTTCTTCCTCTACAGAGCTTCACCTTGTTAGTTTAAAAAAAAACACACTTGTTTAGTTATGAACAGAAATCACATTACTCTCACTGGATATTGGGGAGAGTGCTCTGATATACTGTCTGAGGGTGTTATCACTTTTGATTTTGAAAGTGCAGTATTTCTCCAGTTATGAATAAGATATTTCACGTGTTTTGGTTGTGGGAGCACGTGAGTCATACTTGTGGTTCTCTGTGTTTTAGGCTGGAAGTAACAACTTAAAATCAACGAGGCACCATCCCTCCCTTGAGGCACACAACCAATTCATGCTGTATTGCTTCTATTCTTGGACCCAAATGCTGTAAAAGAACCAAATGCTGTGCGTCCTTCAGACTGAACTACTAATCCTAAAGACCACCAGCAAAATGGCCAGCAGAAAGCTAAAACAATCAGAGACCCGACAACTCTTAGTTCTCAGATCAGTGATTTTCTTTTGTTTCTGATCAATATCCAAGACTTTGTTGTTCATGAATTAAGTGTTTGGAAGTTGGAGGGAGTGTTGGGAGAATGTGGTGAATGGAAAGGAGTTATGTTGCTCCTACTGTGTTTCTTTGCTTCACCACAGCAACTGTCAAAGCACTGCAAAAGGCAAACATCTTAATTGTGAATTTTGTGAACATGAGACAGAGGGAGAGGGAAAGGAAAAAGGGGGCTCTCAGGCTCACTAATTTGCAGCAATCTAATATGAGACCAGGTATAACAATACCATGGACCTCCAAGGGCACTTGTGGTGAAGAGTAGTCTCTCTACCTCTGAGCGAAGAGGCTCAAATTCAAGTCCCAACTGCTCCAGTAACATCTTTGAACAGGTCGATTTAAATAGCTTGCACGGGGCTCCACTGTCAGAGGTTCAAGGAATATCATACGGTTATAGTCATAGAATTTAGGGAATGATACACTTTCACAGTCTGCACATACATAATTGGATAAACTATTTTGGAGACTGTGGAATAAGGAAATCAATACTGAACAAAAATGCCCTTTAAAAATCTCACATTTTCAGTTCTCTGCCTGTGGCTTGTGAAATGAGCTATTTGATGCTGGTCCATTAGGAGATTTGGGTTAATAAAGAACTTGTTGTGTAATGATTAAATTGTGTTGACTTAACAGACTTTATTCTTGTAATTCAATATTGTGAAACTTGGGTCCAACACTTCTCAAAGCACTGTTTCCTGAATAATTCTTTGGTCAGCATCTTGCAGTTTATCTTCTGACACACTGATGTGTCTTTATGGGACATTTCCCAGCACTTTGAACATTTAATGTTGCCAGCAGTTTTCTGAACAAATTTCTCTGAACTGATAGACTCCCCATGGATTTCCACCCCTTCAACTGTGAGATTATCATATTGATAGCAGGGATTGTAAACTGCAGATTATTTTGCAGGAAGTATGTACGTGCATTAGCTTTATTTCATTATGATGGTTTCACCAACAATATTTCCTGATGGGGCAGCATTTTGAAGACTACATTTAATACCATGTCCTGAGTTTTGGATGGGTCTTGAGCAGGAGTTGGTGAAAAAAGTGGGAAATAAGCACAGGAATTGGCCTTTGAGACCACTGAGCCTTTGCTGCCGTTCAATGCGATCAGCTCCCCCTAATGCTTAGAAGTTGAGCTTTCCATGTCTAATAACACAAGCAAACAGTGTGCGGGCTTAGATCTTATTTCCAAAGCTGTTTTTTTTTCCCCCAGGAGAAGGTCACAAGCTAGTCCGTCACTAGATATGACCGCTTCAGGTAGGTTACTGAATATCAAGCATGGCTGACCAGGAGACTGATACACTGTTTAACAAATTCCATTAGTATAGTAGAAGGATTACCATATTAATAATTCATCTGTTTGACCATGTTATGAGTGCAGTTTCTGTTGTTCCTTGATTGGGACTTGAAACCGAAAGTTTCTGGTTAACGGGTCAGAATGCTACCCTCAGAGACCTGTGTTGTAATGTTTGATTCTGTTTAAAGTCAAAAATCTATATTGACTCAGCCTTAATTATATTTAATGACATGGTCTAGTGCTGTGTAGGTGACAGAATGCTGAAGGTTAGCAACCCTTTAAAAGACAAAAGTCCTTCTTGTAACTATCTTTTAACAGGAAAATCATATTCTGAAACGTTGTCCATTGGTACTAGATTCTCTTCTGAGGGAAGAACATCCTCTCAGCATTTATCCTGTCAAGTCTCCAAAGAATCGTTTTCAATGAGGTTACTACCAATTTTTCTAAACTCCAATCAATATAGACGCTACCTCCCCAACATTTCCTCCTGAGGCAAACCATTCCATCCCAGTAATCAGTCTACTGAACCTTCTCTGAAGCATCCACTATACAAGTGTATTCCTTCTTGAAGAAAAGCTGAAGTTGGATGAACTGAGGATTATTTGAGAGGGTGATAGATAGAAGCTACAGGGACATGGTTACGCCAGAGAACAGAGGTAGCTGGGTAACAGTTAGAGGTGGGAAAGGGAGGAAGCAGGCAGTGCAGGGATCCCCTCAACAATAAGTATACCGCTTTGGATACTGTTGGGGGGGACAGCCCAGCAGGGGTAAGCTGCAGTGACCGGGTCTCTGGCACGAGGTCCGGCTCTGAGGCTCAGAAGGGAAAGGGGGAGAGGAGGAGTGCGCTAGTTATAGGAGACTCTATAGTTAGAGGGACAGAGATGATTCTGTGTACATGGGCGAGACTCTCGGTTTGTTGCCTCACGGGTGCCAGGGTCCGAGACGTCTCAGACCGTGTCTTCAGAATCCTTAAGGGGGAGGGTGTGCAGCCAGAAGTCGTGGTGCACATTGGCACCAACGACATAGGTAGGAAGAGGGGTGGGGAGGTCATTCAGGAGCTCAGGGAGTTAGGCTGGAAGCTAAAAGCCAGGACGGACAGAGTCGTCATCTCTGGATTGTTGCCGGTGCCACGTGACAGTGAAACAAGGAATAGGGAGAGAGTGCAGTTGAACACGTGGCTGCAAGGATGGTGTAGGAGGGAGGGCTTCAGGTATTTGGACAATTGGACTGCATTCTGGGGAAGGTGGACGGGTTGCACCTGAACCAGAAGGGCACCAATATCCTGGGAGGTGGGTTTGCTCGCATTCTTCGGGAGGGTTTAAACTAATTTGGCATGGGGATGGGATCTGGACTTGTAGTCCAGCAAGTAGGCTAGCTGTTTGTCAGGATGTCCAAGTGTGTGGGGAGGCTGTGGAGAAGGTAGCACTGACAGGGAATACTTGCGGACACAGAGATGGGTTCAAGAGTGTGTGTACTTCAACGCAAGGAGTATCAGAAATAAGGTGGGTGAACTTAAGGCATGGATCGGTACTACGATGTTGTGGCCATCACGGAAACGTGGATAGAAGAGGGACAGGAATGGTTTTTGGAGGTTCCTGGTTACAGATGTTTCAGTAAGATTGGGGGGGGTGGTAAAACAGGAGGGGGGGGGTGGCGTTGCTAATTAGAAATGGTATAATGGCTGCAGAAAGGCAGTTCGAGGGGGATCTGCCTTTGGAGGTAGTATGGGCTGAAGTCAGAAATAGGAAAGGAGCAGTCACCTTGTTGAGTGTTTACTATAGGCCTCCCAATAGCAGCAGAGATGTGGAGAAACAGATTGGGAAACAGATTTTGGAAAGGTGCAGAAGCCACAGGGACGATCTTGGGCGATTTCAACTTCCCAAATATTGATTGGAAGCTCTTTTTAGATTGGATGGGGCGGTGTTTATGCAGTGTGTCCAGGAAGCTTTTCTAACTCAGTATGTAGATTGTCCAACCAGAGGGGAGGCCATATTGGATTTGGTACTTGGTAACAAACCGGGACAAGTGATGGGCTTGTTAGTGGGTGAACATTTTGGTGATGGTGACCACAATTCTGTGACTTTCACCTTGGTTATGGAGAGAGATAGGTGCGTGCAACAGGGTAGGTTTTGCAATTGGGGGAAGGGTAAATACGATGCTGTAAGACAGGATCTGAGGAGCATAAGTTGGGAGCATAGGCTGTCAGGGAAGGATGTTGTGGAAATGTGGAACTTTTTCAAGGAACAGATACGATGTGCCCTTGATATGTATGTACCTGTCAGGCAGGAAAGAGATGGTCGTGTGAGGGAACCTTGGTTGACGAGGGAGGTTGAATGTCTTGTAGAGAGGAAGAAGGAGGCTTACATAAGATTGAGGAAACAGGGTTCAGACAGAGCGTTGGAGGGATACAGGATAGCCAGAAGGGAGCTGAAGAAAGGGATTAGGAGAGTTAAGAGAGGGCATGAAAAATCTTTGGCGGATAGGATCAAGGATAACCCCAAGGCATTTTATGCATATGTGAGAAACATGAGAATGACAAGAACGAGGGTAGGTCCGATCAAGGACAGTAATGGGAGACTGTGTATTGAGTCAGAAAAGGTAGGAGAGGTCTTGAATGAGTACTTTTCTTCAGTATTTATAAATGAGAGGGACCATATTGTTGAAGAGGAGAGTGTGAAACGGACTGGTAAGCTAGAAGAGATACTTGTTAGGAAAGATGTGTTGGGCATTTTGAAAAACTTGAGGATAGACAAGTCCTCCGGGCCTGACGGGATATATCCTAGGATTATGTGGGAAGCAAGAGAGGAAATTGCAGAGCCGTTGGCAATGATCTTTTCGTCTTCTCTGTCAATGGGGGTGGTACCAGGGGACTGGAGAGTGGCGAATGTTGTGCCCCTGTTCAAAAAAGGGAATAGGGATAACCCCGGGAATTACAGGCCAGTTAATCTTACTTCGGTGGTAGACAAAGTAATGGAAAGGGTACTGTGGGATAGGATTTATGAGTATCTGGAAAGACACTGCTTGATTTGGGACAGTCAGCACGGATTTGTGAGGGGTAGGTCTTGCCTTACAAGCCTGATTGAATTCTTTGAGGAGGTGACCAAGCATGTGGATGAGGGTAGAGCAGTGGATGTAATGTACATGGATTTTAGTAAGGCATTTGAAAAGGTTCCCCATGGTAGGCTTATGCAGAAAGTCAGGAGGCATGGGATAGAGGGAAATTTGGCCAGTTGGATAGAAAACTGGCTAACCGGTCGAAGTCAGAGAGTGGTGGGAGATGGTAAATATTCAGCCTAGAGCCCAGTTACAAGTGGAGTTCCACAGGGATCAGTTCTGGGTCCTCTGCTGTTTGTAATTTTTATTAATGACTTGGAAGAGGGAGTCGAAGGGTGGGTCAGTAAATTTGCAGATGATACGAAGATTGGTGGAGTTGTGGATAGTGAGGAGGGCTGTTGTCGGCTGCAAAGGGACTTAGATATGATGCAGAGCTGGGCTGAGGAGTGGCAGATGGAGTTCAACCCTGTCAAGTGTGAGGTTGTCCATTTTGGAAGGACAAATAAGAATGCAGAATACAGGGTTAACGGTAGGGTTCTTAGTAAGGTGGAGGAGGAGAGGGATCTTGGGGTCTATGTTCATAGATCTTTGAAAGTTGCCACTCAGGTGGATAGAGCTTGTAAGAAGGCCTATGGTGTATTAGCGTTCATTAGCAGAGGGATTGAATTCAAGAGTCGTGAAGTGATGTTGCAGCTGTACAGGATCTTGGTTAGGCCACATTTGGAGTACTGTGTGCAGTTCTGGTCGCCTCACTTTAGGAAAGATGTGGAAGCTTTGGAGAGGGTGCAGAGAAGATTTACCAGGATGTTGCCTGGAATGGAGAATAGGTCGTACGAGGATAGGTTGAGAGTGCTAGGCCTTTTCTCATTGGAACGGCGAAGGATGAGGGGTGACTTGATAGAGGTTTATAAGATGATCAGAGGAATAGATAGAGTAGACAATCAGAAACTTTTTCCCCGGGTACAAGAGAGTGTTACAAGAGAGTGTTACAAGAGGACATAAATTTAAGGTGAAGGGTGGAAGGTATAGGGGGAATGTCAGGGGTAGGTTCTTTACCCAGAGAGTGGTGGGGGCATGGAATATGCTGCCTGTGGGAGTGGCAGAGTCAGAATCATTGGTGACCTTTAAGTGGCAATTGGATAGGTACATGGATAGGTGCTTAAGCTAGGACAAATGTTCGGCACAACATCGTGGGCCAAAGGGCCTGTTCTGTGCTGTATTCTATGTTCGATGTTCTATGATCTATGTTCTAAGACCAAAATGGTACGCAGTTGTTTAGGTTTGATTTCACCAACAGTTGTACTTTTTTTTTAACTGGATACTGCAAATGCTTTGGATCCTGACCGCGTTCCACTATAGTACTGTAAACATATGCTTCCAGAGCTAGTCATGCACTTCACTAAGCTGTTCCAGTACAGCCAAAATTACACCGCTTAAGTGCCTGGTACTGTTGGAAGTTCCTGGATATGACCTGCTCACAAAAAGCAGGACAAATCCAACCTGGCCAGTCACTGTCCCATCGGATTACTCTTGAGTATCAACCATCTAATGGAAGGGGTCACTGAAAGTGCTATAAAATGGTAGTTACTCAGCAATAATCTACTCATAGATGCTCAGTTTGGTTTGTCATGGTTACTCAGCTCTAACCTCATTTCAAGGGCTCTTGTGTGTCAGTGGTAGTGTTCCTTCCTCTGGACCAGAAGGTCCGTATTCCATGTCATGACATGTCCAACCTCATTACAGTATTGATTAAAATTGCTGTGCTTGAGAAGTGAGATGGAATGGATGCCATTGATATCAAGGATGCAATTGAGTGAATGTAAGATCAAGGAGCCCTAGCAAAATTAAGTCAGTGGGTTTCAGAGGACTAGGGATTGCTGGGGTAAGTTTAGAGGTGGGGAAGGTGAGGTGAAGAATTCTCCAGTTGTTGGAACCATAACTGGCACAAATACAGACAGTAATGGTTATTGAAGGTAAGTCATCTCCATTCCATGACATCACTCCAGGACTTCCTCATGATAATTTCCTGGGCTCAACTATCTTCAACTGCCATCAATGGCCTTTCCTCTATCATATGGTCGGAAATGGAGTTGTTTGTTGTATACCAAGATCAGTACCATTTGTGACTTTTCAGGTACTGAAGCAACCTGTCTGCGTACCTAGCCAGTCTCGGACAACATTCAGGCTTGGACTGGTGTGTGAAGTGAAAATTACACCATTTAAGTGCCAAGCAGTCACCATCTCCAAAAAGACAATCGAAACAAGCTCCCATGACATTTAGTGGAATTACCACTGCTGGATCGTCCATTTTCACCCATTGACCAGAAACTGATCTAAACTAGCCAGAGATGTGCTGTGACTAGCAGAGAGGATCAGAGATTGGATGTCATGTGGCTAAAGAAAAACAAATTTCCCAGCTTGTCCAACATCCAAGATGGAGGATGAGAAAATTTTCTGGCTGTAAGAGCTGTTCCTTTCTTTATTTTGAGGTATTTTAGGTGTTGGAGGTGATTTCCTCAAATTCCAAGAACAGCAATTACTGTTTTATATGCTGTTGCATTGTTTTGGAACTTTTGGGGGGAAAAAAACTCAAAACAACAGCAGTTTCAAAAGGGAGAAGAGCAGACAAAGGAAGCACGTGGTGAGGACAGTGCAGGAGAGAGAGAACCTGCACAGTTACCGCCTTTGCTGTTTGAATTCGTGCATCGCTGGACATCGGAGTGCATCTGGGAAAATTAACAAACAGTGAAATTCACAACTAATAGGTTTACAAAATTGAGGGGCATGATAGGATAAATAGACAAAATCTTTTCCCTGGGGTTGGGGAGTCCAGAACTAGAGGGCATAGGTTTAGGGTGAGAGGGGAAAGGTATAAAAGAGACCTCAGGGGCAACTTTTTCACGCAGAGGGTGGTACATGTATGGAATGAGCTGCCAGAGGATGTGGTGGAGGCTGGTACAACTGCAACATTTAAGATGCATCTGGATGGGTATATGAATATGAAAGGTTTGGAGGGATATGGGCCAGGTGCTGGCAGGTGGGACTAGATTGGGTTGGGATATCTGGTCGGCGTGGACAGGTTGGACTGAAGGGTCTCTTTCCATGCTGTACATCTCTGACTCTATTTACAAGACACATCAGGAATGTGATGGAATCTTCCTCACTTTCAAGATGGGTGTAGCTCCAACAAAACTAGGTTAAAGCAGCCCACTTAATGGCACCATACCCAGCACCTTCAACACTTGCAACAGCACCTTGCAAACCCAAAGCCTCCATCACTCAAAGGATAAAGGCAGCCATGCATAACCTCAACTTGGAAATGTATTACCATTCATTCACTATCACTTGATCGAACTGCTACGACCCTGTCCTGAACGGCATTGTGGGTGTACCAGCAGCTACATGGTTCAAGATGTTGGCTCACCACCACATTCACCAAGGCAATTAGGGATAGGCAATTAACGGTGATCTATCCAGTGCTGCTCACATTCCTTGAAAAACGCCATAATTTCTTTATTTTTATTCCTTTCTGCAGAGAAATGACTGTTAGGAAGCCTGTAAACCTCTTCCACCAGTGGCTTCTTCCCATTGCTTTATTTTCACTCAATCTGATTCTACATCTTGATCTTCTGAGCCTAAATCTGTTCTCACCAAATGGACTAATTTCATCCACATTCAAGCTTAAGTGTATTCATGTCCCTCTGAAACGTGTAGCACAAAATATTAGTTCTGTGGAATTGCTTCCCTCCATCTCCTTTGTTATACTTCAGAATTCTTACCAGAAGTTTTGTGCCAGTAGAGATCAAAGCAGCGATTAGTTCATTGATAATGTGCTGAAATTTACAATTGAAGAGATCTTTCCTGTAAATGTTAAACTGTTGTACTTTTATTCTGTTGTATGTTTGAATATTTATAAATGCTAATCTGTTGCTGTCTTAATTTCCTTGTTTGAATATTTTAAACTAAACTCTCCCTAAGGGAGAGAAATTCAGCAGCTTCCACTAATTGTTATTGCTCTGATGGAATACATTGGCAGTGGTATAGTGATAATGTCATTGGACTAACAATCCAAAAAAAGCCCCAGAACTCTGAGTTTGAATCCAATAATATCTGGAATAAAGAGCTGGCCTAAGGATGACCACGTAAGTGGTGTTGATTCTTGGAAAAACCCATTTGGTTCACTGAAGGAAAGAAATCTGCCATTTTGCCCTGTCTGGCCAGCATGAGATTCCAGATCCACAGCAATGTGATTGTCTCTTAAACCCCCTCTGGAAAATCAGGGTTGGGCAATAAATGCCTAAATCCCATGAACAAATTTTTGAAGAACCTGTGTCTTACCATTAATTAAACCATGCCTTTCCAAACAAAAGTTGTTGTTTTTTTCCCTAATAAAGGTCTGAATAATTTTCTGCCCATTTGTCCACCATTCTACCTTGACTGTGACTGGAGTGTCCATTTTGATATTGCAGGGAAACATTAGCTACTTGGAACGGAAATGCTTTGAGTTCCTATTTTCTTAATTGATTTGTTTAAAGGTGCGGATGCACATTGATGGATGATTGGAATGATTCCAAAATTCAATTTACACAACGTTTCTCAGACAGTTTCTCTTTATCAAAGAGCCTGTAATTCAGATAAATGTATTTTGAAACTTCTTTACATGGAAGTAAACCAACTCCATGGGGACAAATTGAAATTTCCTTTCCTGGTTTCAAGAAAAATTAACCAAATTTTAATTTGTACATCTTTTACCTGCCTCTCCCATTTTCTTCCACTTTTGGAATTTTGTTTAGTGGGATGGGCAGAGTAAAGTACAAACGTTAGTGATCAAATATAGTAATAATCAATCCACAAAGGGTGTGGATCATGTCAAGGTTATTCAAAAAGAGAAGGTTACATTTATGCGCAAGATGGGAACAAATAAAAAGACTAACACTGTTGAATGTTATCGCCTACTCCAGATGGAATGTATCCTAGACTTCTAAACAAAAAGAGGTTGAATTGGCTGAGGCATTAGTTACAAACTTTCAATTTTTCTTAGGTGCAGGAGTGATATCGGAGGACTAGTAGGTTGCTAATATTATTACCACGATTCAGTAAGTGGGAACTAGGAAACCACAGACCAGCATTAATGGGCAGAAAATTATTCAGACCTTTATTAGGGAAAAAAACAACAACTTTTGTTTGGAAAGGCATGGTTTAATTAAAAGGAGCCAGCACAGCTTTGTTCCAGAAAAATTGTGTCTGACCAATTTGATTGAATTCTGAGATGAGTCAATGGAAGCATTAGATCTTGTAGGTATGGTCTTTTTGGAAGGCTGTCAACAAGGTGCCCCACAAGAGGCTTATTGAGAGAAAAATAGTGGGTTGAATATGAAATTGGCATGGTGACAATGAGACAGTGGGTGGTGTGGTGATGGGAAAATGTTTTTTCTCTGGGGTTCACAATTGCAATTACATAACATAGGCAGTGACAATTTGTAATTTTCTGATAGTTTGTTGATTTTAAGCAGCAATTTAGATATGATATGGTAGTTGGTTAGACTAAGAAAGTATCCAACCATGGCAATTGGGTATGGTCCCTATTCCTTTTCGGGACAAACAGGCTATTAGTGCAGAATGTCTTGGTCTTGTTAGAGTTGTAGAAAGAGCATTCTGCTCTCTCGCCAAGGTGTTAGGGAGCTGTTCCGTGACTATTGTCCTCTTGACCCTGAGAATTTCTAAGCTGGATGCTTTTCATTTTCAAAAACAATACACTGATAGTAGGGTGCATGTGATGCCAGATAAATTGTTGACACCAGTTCAATGGGCATTGTGACCTCCATGTTTTTTGTACTTCTTTCCTTTTTTTTTCATGCTAGAGTTTTGAAAAGTTAAATATCACTGTAATAGCTGTTTAAACCAAATCTCATGCTGCATACTAAATTCTAAGGAAAATTGGCAGTTTGTAAGGAACGCTAATAGTCAACATATGTTTTTCAGGCAAGGAAGTAGCTTGTAGCGATGGTTCCCAAAGCCTGGGATTAGGTCCATTATTTTTAATGAATAATCTAGATTTGGATGTAGAGAGCAGTAGTATTACATTGCAAATGATACAAGATTAGCTAGGTTGTCTATTTAATGAGGATATTTTTACACCAGAATAACATTGGATGTGAAATAGGCAATTACTTGGAGTTCAAGATAGAGAAATGTAAAGCAGAGGGGGCTTGTTGTTTGTATAGAATATCTTTCAAAGGTTAAAAGCATAGTTGCAACTCAACGGATTGAATGTAAAAGGAAATACTGCTTTTATAGAGACACAGGTTAACAATTCCATATAAATGACCATCCAAGAGTCATATTGGACTTGAAAAGTTTACTCTATTTTTCTCTCCACAGATACTGCCACCCCACTGAGTTTCTACAGCATTTTATTCTTATTGCCTAAGCATTATTCAATAGACAATTTATTCTGCTGAAAAGCTTCCTGTCTCATTAAATGCACTTGCAATTGTGTTTAAGTGTCATAACTTGAATTTTCTTTCCAAAAAACAAACTGAATGCCCCTCAAACATTTAAACATTTAAAACCAAACCATCCAATCCTGTTACTAGAAGAATTCAGGACAGGTCATATTGTCCCCTTCTACTTATCCTAAATTAGAGAGTTGCAGAGAGTCACAGCACGGAAACAGATCCTTCAGTCCAACTTGACAATGTGTACCTGATATTCTAAATTAATCTAGTCCCTTTGCCAGCACTTGGCCCAAAACCCATTAAACCCTTCCTATTCATATACCCAACTGCATGCCTTTTAAATGTTATAATTGTACCAGCCTCAACAAGTTCCTCTGGCAGTTCATTCCATACACACACTACCCTCTAAGTGAAAAAGTTGCCCCTTAGGTCCCTTTTAAATCTCTTCCCTCTCACCCTAAACCTATGCCCTCTAAGTTCTGAACTCCCCCACCCCAGGGAAAATACCTTGTCTATTTACCCTGTCCCTGCCCCTCATGATCTTATAAACCTCTATAAGGCCACTCAGCCTCCAACACTCCAGAGAAACCAGCCCCAGCCTATTTAGTCTCTCCCTCTCACTCAAGCCCTCCTAAAACATAATGATCTCATAAGCTTTGTATTTGTAACACAGGTGAGGCCTTCCTGAGTGTTATGTTGTTCTGGGCCCCACATTTCAAAACAAAATGCAAAGACCTTAAGATGCTGAATTTTACTGGAATGTTACCAGGATAAGGTACTAAAGGTATGAGAAGAGGTTAGAAAAGTTAGGATTACCTTCCTTGGAACAGAGAAGAATTAGCAGTCACCTCATGGAAATATTAAAGCTGATATGAGATATTGTTAAAGTAGATAGAGAAAAACTATTTCCTTTGATAAATGGATTAATAACCAGAGGTCATAGATTGATAATACTTGGCAAAAGATCTAGAAGGAAAATGCATTCTATTTTAAGTGGAGTTGTTGGGAATCAGAAACCGTGTACCTGGAAATTTGGTGGAAACTGTGCCATAGAAAGAAATTAGATCACAGTAAAAGGTTTATTACCCAGTCATGGTTACAAGGTGACACCACATTTGGAAAATAAATCTTCCACATTGCAAAAGGACAGAATGAAAAAAGAAGAGGAAAATCCTTAATTGTAAAAGATGACCGTATCTTCATTCAGCCAATTATGAGGTAGAAATTAGAATTATGTCAAAGTTAAAGTATGAAGCAAGGGCATTAAATTACGCAGCCGCCACCTCTAACCTAAAAAAAAGTTGTGGGAGCCAGATTGACAAGGTAAGGTAACTAGTTTATTTCCTAATCCTTTTTTTTAGTTGTCACTTCGGGAGTTAGAATAGTGGGAATGGAGTTTAGGGCAGTGGAATGTTCCTCCTGCAGAATGTGGGAAGTAAGGGTCACCACTAGTGTCCCTGCTGACTATGTCTGTGGCAAGTGCACCCAACACCAGCTCCTCGAAAAACCACGTTAGGGAACTGGAGCTGGAGTTGGATGAACTTCGGTTCGTTTGGGAGGCAGAGGGGGTTATTGACAGGATGTACAGAGAGATAGTCACTCCCCAGATAAAAGAAAAAGACAGATGGGTGACAGTTATGGGACAGAAAGGGAACTGGCGGGCAGTGCAGGGATCCCCTGTGGCCATTCCCCTCAACAATAAGTAGACTGTTTTGGATACTGTTGGGGGGGATGACTTACCAGGGGAAAGCAGTGGGGCACCTGCTGCTCAGAAGGGAAGGGAGAAGAGGAGCAGAGCAGTAGTCATTGGGGACTCGATAGTTAGGAGGACAGATAGGAGGTTCTGTGGGGACGAGAGAGACTCATGGTTGGTGTGTTGCCTCCTGGGTGCCAGGGTCCGTGATGTCTCTGAACGTGTTTTTGGGATCCTTCGGGGGGAGGGAGAGCAGCCCCAAGTCGTGGTCCACATTGGGACCAACGACATAGGTCGGAAGAGAGATGGGGACTTGAGGCAGACGTTCAGGGAGCTAGGATGGAAGCTTAGAGCTAGGACAAACAGAGTTGTTTTCTCTGGTTTGCTGCCCGTGCCACGTATTAGTGAGGCGAGGAATAGGGAGAGAAAGGAGTTGAACACGTGGCCACAGGGATGGTGCAGGAAGGAGGGTTTCGGGATTTTGGATAATTGGAGCTCTTTCTGGGGTAGGTGGGACCTCTACAAGCAGGATGGTCTTCATCTAAACCAGAGGCGTACCAATATCCTGGGTGGGAAATTCACTAAAGCTATTAAGGTAGATTTAAACTAATACAGCAGGGGGATGGGAACCAAAATTGTAGGACAGGTACAGAAGAGGATGAGAGTAGGGAGTTCCAAAATCAAGTATCTGACACTGGCAAGCGAGAACTTGGTTTGAAGTGTGTGGACTTCAACGCGAGGAGCATCCAAAATAAAGTGGGTGAACTGGCAGCGTGGGTTGGTACCTGGGACTTCGAGGTTGTGGCCATTACGGAGACATGGATAGAGCAGGGACAGGAATGGCTATTGCAGGTTCCAGGATTCAGATGTTTCAGTAAGAACAGAGAAGATGTAAAAAGAGGGGGAGGTGTGGCATTGTTGATCAGGGACAATGTTGCAGTTGTAGAAAGGATGTTTGGGGACTCGTTAACTGAGGTAGTATGGGCTGAGGTTAGAAACAGGAAAGGAGAAGTCACCATGCTGGGAGTTTTCTATAGGCCTCCGAATAGTCCCAGAGATGTAGAGGAAAGGATAGTAAAGATGATTCTCGATAGGAGTGAGAGAGGCAGGGTAGTTGTCATGGGGGACTTCAACTATTCAACTATTGACTGGGATCACTACAGTGCGAGTACTATAGATGGGTCAGTTTTTGTCCAGTATGTGCAGGAGGGCTTCCTGACACAGTATGTAGACAGGCCAACAAGGGGCGAAGCCAATTTAGATTTAGTATTGGGCAACGAGCCTGGCCAGGTGTTAGATTTGGAAGTAGGTGAGCACTTTGGAGACAGCAATCGCAATTCTGTCAGGTTTACTTTAGTGATGGAAAGGGATAGGTGTACTCTACTGAGCAAGAGTTACAGCTGGGGGAAGGGAAATTATAATGCAATTAGGAAAGATTTAGGAAGCGTAGAATGGGGAAGGAAACTGCAGGGGATGAGCACATTAAAAATGTGGAGCTTATTCAAGGAAAAGCTCCTGTGTGTCCTAGATAAGTATGTACCTGTCAGGCAGGAAGGAAGATATAGAACGCGTGAGCCGTGGTTTACTAAGGAAGTGGAATCCCTGGTCAAGAAGAAGAAGAAGGCTTATGTTAGGACAAAATGTGAAAACTCAGGGCGCTTGAGGGTTACAAGGAAGTCAGGAAAGACCTAAAAAGAAGAGCCAGGAGGAGACATGAGAAGTTGTTGGCGGATAGGATCAGGGTTAACCCTAAGGCTTTCAATAGGTAAGTTGGGAACAAAAGAATGACGAAAGTTAAATTAGGGCCAATCAAGGATAATAGTGGGAAGTTGTGTGTGGAGTCAGAGGAGATAGGGGAAGCGCTAAATAAATATTTTTCAACAGTTTTCACTATAGAAAATGAAAATGTTGGCGAGGAAGATACAAAGATACTTGCATCTAGACTAGAAGAGATTGAGGTTCACAAGGAAGAGGTATTAGAAATACTAGTGTGTGAAAATAGACAAGTCCCCTGGGCTGGATGGGATCTATCCTCGGATCCTCTGGGAAGCAAGGGAAGAGATTGCCAAGCCTTTGACATTGATCTTCAAATCATCATTGTCTCCAGGAATAGTGCCTGAGGACTGGAGGATAGCAAATGTTCAAAAAAGGAAGTAGAGACAACCCTGGTAATTACAGACCAGTGAGTCTCGCTTAAGTTGTTGGTAAAGTGTTGGAAAAGGTTATAAGAGATAGCATTTATAACCATCTAGAAAAGAATAATCTGCTCAGGGACAGTCAGCACGGTTTTGTGAAGGGTAGGATCGTGCCTAATGAATCTTATTGAGTTTTTTGACAAAGTGACCAAACAGGTAGGTGAGAGTAAACCGGTTGATGTAGTGTATATGGGTTTCAGCAAGGCGTTCGATAAGGTTCCCCACAGTAGGCTATTATACAAAATGCAGAGGGATGGGATTGTGGGAGACATAGCAGCAGTTTGGATCTGCTGAAAGAAAACAGAGGGTTGTAGTTGATGGAACATGTTTATCTTGGTGTCCAGTTACTAGTGGCGTACCGCAAGGGTCAGTGTTGGGTCCACTGCTGTTCGTAATTTTTATAAATTACCTGGATGAGGGCTTAGAAGGGTGGGTTAGTAAATTTGCGGACGACACTATGGTCAGTGGAGTTGTGGGTAGTGACGAAGGATGTAGTAGGTTGCAGAGAGACATAGATAAGATGCAGAGCTGGGCTGAGAGGTGGCAAAT
The DNA here is from genome assembly GCF_037043375.1 of Chiloscyllium plagiosum. Taxonomy (NCBI): domain Eukaryota; kingdom Metazoa; phylum Chordata; class Chondrichthyes; order Orectolobiformes; family Hemiscylliidae; genus Chiloscyllium; species Chiloscyllium plagiosum. Next base: position 24,339,551 of record NW_028270180.1, on the reverse strand, counting down.
GGAGTTTAATGTGGACAAGTATGAGGTGATACACTTTGGACCGGGTAATCGGAATGCAAAGTACTGGGCTAATGGAAAGATTCTTGAGAGTGCAGATGAGCAGAGAGATCTCGGTGTCCATGTACACAGATCCCTGAAAGTTGCCACCCAGATTGACAGTGTTGTTAAGAAGGCATACAGTGTTTTGGCCTTTATTAATAGAGGGATTGAGTTCCGGAACCAGGAGGGTATGCTGCAGCCGTACAAAGCTCTGGTACAGCCACACTTGGAGTATTGTGTACAGTTCTGATCACTGCATTATAAGAAGGATGTGGAAGCTTTGGAAAGGGTGCAGAGGAGATTTGCTAGGATGTTGCCTGGTATAGAAGGAATGTCTTACGAGGAAAGGCTGAGGCCCTTGAGGCTGTTCTTGTTAGAGAGAAGAGGTTGAGAGTTGACTTAATAGAGACATACAAGATAATCAGTGGGTTAGATAGGTGGGTAGGGAGAGCCTTTTTCCAAGTATGGGGATGGCAAACACAAGGGGACACAACTTTAAAGTGAGGGGAGATAGGTATAAGACAGATGTCAGAGGTAGTTTCTTTACTCAGAGTAGTAAGGGTATGGAATGCTTTGCCTGCAACGGTAGTAGATTCGCCAAGTTTAAGTGCATTTAAGTTGTCATTGGACAGGCATATGGACGTACATGGAATAGTGTAGGTTAGATGGGCTTCAGATTAGTATGACAGGGTGGCGCAACATCGAGGACCGAAGGGCCTGTACTGTGCTGCAATGTTCTATGTATTTCCAAATTACTGGCACACTTTAAATTAGGGTGCATGAATTGCATAGTAGATGGGTATAATTGCATTTTGATTGGAGGCCGAGCACAACAATGAAGCAAAGAAAACTTCAGCAAATGGTTGGAGCTTGATCGCCCACCTCATTTTTTTTGATGTATGAAGAAGATTCAACAGGAGTTGGCTTTCCTGAAGTCTCAATTGAAACAACATGTGGCATATGGTAAAAACAATGACTGCAGATGCTGGAAACCAGATTCTGGATCAATGGTGCTGGAAGAGCACAGCAATTCAGGCAGCATCGAGGAGCTTCAGCAAAATTGACGTTTCGGGCAAAAGCCCTTCATCAGGAATAAAGGCAGAGAGCCTGAAGCATGGAGAGATAACCTAGGGGAGGGTGGGGTGGGGAGAGAGTAGCATAGAGTACAATGGGTGAGTGGGGGAGGAGATGAAGGTGATAGGTCAGGGAGAAGAGGGTGGAGTGGATAGGTGGAAAAGGAGCTAGGCAGGTCGGACAAGTCCGGACAAGTCAAGGGGACTGGGAGTTTGAAACTAGGATGAGGTGGGGGAAGGGGAAATGAGGAAGCTGTTGAAGTCCACATTGATGCCCTGGGGTTGAAGTTTTCCTCTTCAGACGTCCCCAACAGTACCCTTCCACCGACACTCTCATTCGTTTGGCCGAACTGGTCCTCACCCTTAACAATTTCTCCTTTGAATCCTCCCACTTCCTCCAGACCAAAGGGGTAGCCATGGGCACACGTATGGGCCCCAGCTATGCCTGTCTCTTTGCTGGCTACGTAGAACAGTTGATCTTCCGTAATTACACCGGTACCACTCCCCACCTCTTCCTCCGCTACATTGATAACTGCATTGGCGCCACCTCGAGCTCCCGCAAGGAGGTTGAGCAATTCATCAACTTCACCAACACATTCCACCCTGACCTTAAATTTACCTGGACCATCTCTGACACCTCCCTCCCCTTCCTGGACCTCTCCATCTCCATTAGTGACGACCGACTTGACACTGACATTTTTTACAAACCCACCGACTCCCACAGCTACCTGGATTACACCTCTTCCCACCCTACCTCTTGCAAAAATGCCATCCCGTATTCCCAATTCCTCCGCCTCCGCCGTATCTGCTCCCAGGAGGACCAGTTCCACCACAGAACACACCAGATGGCCTCCTTCTTTAGAGACCGCAATTTCCCTTCCCACGTGGTTAAAGGTGCCCTCCAACGCATCTCGTCCACATCCCGCACCTCCGCCCTCAGACCCCACCCCTCCAACCGTAACAAGGACAGAAGTGTCCTGGTGCTCACCTTCCAACCTACCACCCTTCGCATAAACCAAATCATTTCCGCCACCTCCAAAAAGACCCCACCACCAGGGATATATTTCCCTTCCCACCCCTTTCCGCCTTCCGCAAAGACCGTTCCCTCCGTGACTACCTGGTCAGGTCCATGCCCCCCTACGACCCACCCTCACATCCTGGCACTATCCCCTGCCACCGCAGGAACTGTAAAACCTGTGCCCACACCTCCTCCCAAACCTCTATCCAAGGCCCTAAAGGAACCTTCCATATCCATCAAAATTTTACCTGCACATCCACTAATATCATTTATTGTATCTGTTGCTCCCGATGCAGTCTCCTCTACATTGGGGAGACTGGGCGCCTCCTAGCAGAGGGCTTTAGGGAACATCTCCGGGACACCCACACCAATCAACCAAACCGCCCCGTGGCCCAACATTTCAACACCCCCTCCCACTCTGCCGAGGACATGGAGGTCCTGGGCCTCCTTCACCGCCGCTCCCTCACCACCAGACGCCTGGAGGAAGAACGCCTCATCTTCCGCCTCGGAACACTTCAACCCCAGGGCATCAATGTGGACTTCAACAGCTTCCTCATTTCCCCTTCCCCCACCTCATCCTAGTTTCAAACTCCCAGTCCCCTTGACTTGTCCGGACTTGTCCGACCTGCCTAGCTCCTTTACCACTATCCACTCCACCCTCTCCTCCCTGACCTATCACCTTCATCTCCTCCCCCACTCACCCATTGTACTCTATGCTACTCTCTCCCCACCGCCACCCTCCCCTAGCTTATCTCTCCACGCTTCAGGCTCTCTGCCTTTATTCCTGATGAAGGGCTTTTGCCCGAAACGTCAATTTTGCTGAAGCTCCTCGATGCTGCCTGAATTGCTGTGCTCTTCCAGCACCATTGATCCAGAACATGTGGCATATGTCAGCACTGAAAGTGAAAACTATCGTGTGTAGGATGATGGAAGAATCAGCAAACGTTCAAATTGTTCCTCATCATTCAGTGAGCTTCCAGAAAAGCTGAGGATGAATAAGATCAGATTGAAGTGTGATGGGTTTTCTGGAGGAAACTGCTTGCTGCCAAGGTGTACACATGGAGAATGGCCATTTGGGCATGGTCGGTAAAGATGGCTGCTGACTGTGGTACAACCTTGCAAAGTTCAGAATAAAGAGGTGGGACAAGATTTTTTTTTATATATGATACAACAATCACTAGCTCATTTTCAAGAAGAACAGTGGCCTGTTTCTGTTCTGTCCGCAGTTAAATGAATCCTGAATGTGAACTGTTGTTCCATTCACTGCTACTGTGCAAAAAAAAGGTGCTTTGTCACAGTCAAAGGAAGATGCTTATCGGTAAGAATTTTGATATCCCATAAGTGTACTAGTTCCTCCATTTTTCTCAGCCTTCCAATAATGAGAATTAGCAGCCAGCAAGGTCCCGTCAGACTGTGAGGATTCCTTGATCATCCTCTCTTGGAGGCTTTATCTCCACCCTTTTAGTAATGAGTTAAAAATCACACAACACCAGGTTATAGTCCAACAAGTTTAATTGGAAGCACACTAGCTTCATCAGCGTCGCTCCGAAAGCTAGTGTGCTTCCAATTAAACCTGTTGGACTATAACCTGGTGTTGTGTGATTTTTAACTTTGTACACCCCAGTCCAACACCGGCATCTCCGAATCATGACTTTTAGTAATGGGCTGTGAATGATTTAGAAATCGATTGACAGCATCAATGTGAGCTCCGTGACAACCCTGTTTCTCACAAACTCTGGTGTTGATTCCAGTAAATCTCTCTGCTTTGCCACACTGCAGTATCTTATCAGTCTGATTGCTTCCTATAATTAGCATCTTTCTGTCACTTTCTTGGCTGGTATTGAAATTTACACTTCCTTTGGTTGTGTCCTCTATTTCCCCATCCAACATGATGGAAAATTATAATTTAATAGAAAAAAGTTTGGAGATTTTTAAACTCAAAGTGCTTTCATATGGTATATTGAATCATGATCACATCAAAGTATTTTTATCTTGTTTAGTTTTGAGGTTTTCAAAAAAATTACATCCCTTGTTTGTCACCACCTTGGGCCTCTGAGCTGCTTTAAAACTAATTTCTAGATGTACAAGAAGCACTAAGTAAGGAGTTGGAATGTCAGTTATAAGGAGAGGCTGAGGGTTGGCCTTAGAGGTTTATAAAATCACAAGGGGATAGATAAGGCCAATAGCCAAGGCCAATAGCCAAGGTCTTTTCTCCAGGGCCCAAAATTAGAGGGTAATGTTATTGGTGAGAGAGGAAAGACTTAAAATGAACCTGAGGGATAACTTTCCCACACAGTGGGTGATGTGTAAATGGAACAAATTGCCAGAGGAAGCGGTCGGGATAGGTATAATTGCAACATTTAAAAGACATTTGGACACATGCATAGGAAAGATTTAGAGGGATTCGGGCCAAACACAGTTTAGGAAACCTGGTTGATGTGGACGAGCTGGGCCAAACGGCCTGTTTCAGTGCTGTATGACCCTATGTCTCTAAGAGCTAGAGACAATAAAGGTTCTTGCTTGTGGTACTTAAGACTGGGAGGTTAATGTGTGAGGATTATTGGTGTGAATTAATGTTTCCAGTGTTTTGATCCCAGCTGATGGTAATACTGTACTAGATAGGTTGGGTCCCAGAGTGAAAGCTTGACAGATCTTAAATTTTATTTTTCCTCTTTGTTTACTGCAGTGGTCAGTCACTAAACATATTCACAAGAGGCTTTTAACAAAAGAACTTCAAAAATTAAAAAAATGAAAGAAAAGAGATTGCTGGAAATCTGAAACAATAATAGGAATTGCTGGAAAATCTCAGTAAGTCTGGCAGCATCTGTGATAAGAAATCAGAATTAATGTTTGGGTCCAGCGATCCTTCTTCAGAACTGATGGTAGCTAGGAAAAGAGTGGTTTTTATACAGAAGATGGGGTGGAGGGGGAGGGAGGGTGGAAATAGAGCCCAAAGAGAGAACAGAGAAAAACAGTTGAGCGGACAAGGGAGTGGTTAAAGGTCAGTCTAGGGGAATCGCTGCTAAAAGGGACTTTTAGTAGCTGACCATAGGTAATGTCATCACATAGGCTGCTACCACACAAGGTCTGGTGTGTGGGAGTGGGGGAAAGCATGAGGAAATGTGCTCAATCCCTAAAATTGTTTGCTCAATCCCTAAAATTGTTGAACTTGATATTAAGTCCAGAAGGCTGCAGGATTCACCAGCGGAAAATGAGGTTCTGCTCTTCCAGCTTGTGCTGAGCTTTGCTGAAGCACTGCAGTAAGCCTGAGACAGTGATTTGGCCAGGGAGCATGGTGATATGTTGAAGTGGCAGACAGCAGGAAGCCCAGGCTTTCTTTTTGCAGACAGAACATAGGTGTTCTCGGTAATGGTCACCTAGTCTGGACTTTGTCTCCCCAATGTAGAGGAGACTGCATGGTGAACAGCATAAATAAACATTAAGTGCTGGAGAAACACACATTCCCAAAGGAATGTCATATTAGATTCAACACTAACTCTGTTTCTCTCTGCACGGATGCTGTCAAACTTGCTGAGTTTCTCCAGCATTTTATATTTTTATTTCCCCTTTCTATAAGCCATGCAATTTTGCTTTTATTTGAGGGCAAAACAATACGTAAATTATATCAAAAGCACTATATAAAAAACATTTGAAATGGTCTCTTTATAAGTATCAGAGATAAAAATTTAACCCTTTTACCTGCAATAACAACTTGTAGATCATCAAACCTCTGTGAAGGATCACCCTGTTTCTACTTTAAAGTTCCCTGTTCAATGGGTATGGTTGAAATTGTTTTCGTCTGAAAAGATTTCTGCATTGACTTGATGCTGTTTCTTCAGTTATGTCTTCTCCTGTGTTATGACATGGGGTTAAATTCCTCCCCTCCCCGCTAATTTAAACCAGCAACACAGAAAAGATTTAACCTGTGCTGTAATCGATTAAAATTTGAGAGGCCAAGAACTATCCCAAAATTCACTATTTTAAGTAAAAATTAACAACTTTATTTTTTAAAGCTGAACAGAGAATAAGTAACTAACAACTATTTACAGCCCCTTTCTCCAATCTATCTTTTAGTTTTCCTTCTACATTACTGGTCTGATTTGAAACAAAATCCCGATTATGATTTACCAAAATAAAATCAAGTTTCAAAATGAGTCAGCTTGCCGAGTGTCCTCTGTATTTTCCTCTGTTTTCTTTCCTTCTTCTTAGGGATTCTGTTTCATAGTCATTGTTAGATAAAGGTCCCTTTTCAGAGAGCAGATCTTTCTGCAAGCAGTCTCTCTCTCTAGTTGGTGCTTGGCAGTTCTCTATGCCACTCTAACTGTTCAAACTGTCTGATACTTATACCTGAAAACGTTGGATCGTTTCATTGGTTTTAATATTGTCAAAATACTGAATTCAAACTTGATTGCAGTTTGGTGACTTGGGGCATAATTTAAATTGATTAGCTGAATTCAAATTTGTTTTTTTTATCCAGGCAACCCAGCTAATCTAGCAGTTCGACCAAATGTTACATTTTAAATTTTCCAGTACTCTGTGTGCTTCTCTAAGTCCCTGCTAGCTTTTCCACTCTCTTAAAGATACAGTACTCCTACATCTTCATAACACCTGAGACCCTTAAAGTTCTAGTACAGCTTTACTTCTTAACACGAGTTCCTTTAAAGTCATGTGTTTAGTAGCCTTGACACTTTGAAGCCTTCTGTTTCTGGAGCTTCTCTCTTTCTAACTTCTAAACCATTCAGAAGATTTTCTCTTTTGCCCTAATGTTTGGAGAGCTAAACTGTACTGTTGATATTTTTTAGTTTAGATTCCCTAAAGTGTGGAAACACGTCATCTGGCCCAACAAATCCACACTGACTCTCTGAAAGACCCACCCTCTGACTAACATACCGAACACTATGGGCAATTTAGCACGGCCAGTTCACCTGACCTGCACATCTTTGGAGTGTGGGAGGAAACCCACGCAGACACGAGCAGAATGTGCAAACTCCACACAGACATTCGCCCGAAGCGGGAATCGAACATGGTCCCTGACGCTGTGAGCTGGCTGTGCTAACGTCTGTATGACATCTTTGTTTCTGAAAGAAATCTTCCCACTCAGTTACCGACTGGTTGATTCTCCCTTTCTTAAAGGGCTTAAAGTTGCTCCCTTTGCCATATAAAACCTTGTAACTGGCAGCAACCTTTTTTTTTTGCTTTTTTTCCTACTCTTCCTAAAATAATAACCTATTCATCTTGAGGGCATTTAACAGCATGTTTTAAATGTAACAAACAAAATTTCCAGACATTCCGAATCCACTTACAGAACTCAAAAATGAAACTAAAACTATGTTCCCATGCTTTTAACTCTTACAGTATAGAAATACAAACCAAGCGTAAACTTGTACATGGTTCTGTCCACTTTAGAACCCACATTTCCATATGATAATATGTAATATACTGTCATCACATCACTATTGTTGCTTAGTGCTGTGCTGCTTTATTGCCCTTTTGAGTAATACTTCTTTCATCTCATTGATATGTAGCTATGGAGAAAGTGAGGACTGCAGATGCTGGAGATCAGAGTGGACAAGTGTGAAATGCAGGGTTCTGGGGATGGGCTAGAGAAGTGGGTCTGGATGGGATAGTCTTCAGAGGGTTGATGTGGACTCTATGGGCCAAATGGCCTGATTCCACTATGTCGGGGTTCTGTGATTCTTGGTGTTATCAAATGAATGATCAGTCTGCAAGTCTTAAGAAGGCTGCCTGATCTGATATATAGCTAAGCCTTACAATAGTAATTGGTGTTGTTTTTTATTTGTTCATGGGATGACGGTAAGGATTAAGTAAGGAAGGCGGCGGCTTTCCTTCAGGAACATTGGCGAACCAATTAGATTTTTAGACAATAGTTTCGTGGTCATCATTAGAATCTTAATTCCAGATTTTTATTGTATTGAAACTCCACCATCTGCTGTGTTGGGATTCTGATTTGAATTCCCAGAATACTACCTGAGTCTCTGATTAACAGTCCAGCAATAATACCACTAGGCCATCACCTCCCCTTTATTTTCTTGGCTTAAAGCTAGCGATATGCTGCACAATATTAAATTTCTTTCTATGAGACTGATAATACTGTGCAAGTAATGAGTTGGCTGAAATGCCATGAGCTATCTCAAGGGATGGATTTTGCTCATGTTTCTGGGAGCTGCAGCTTTGATTGTGGCAGATACAAACTATCATCGGGAGCTCCTTCCCCCCCAGTATAGGGTGATATGGGTTGCATGCTGGCTCAGTGGTTAGCACTGCTGCCTCAGGGACCTGGGTTCAATTCCACCCTCGGGTGTGTGCACATTCTCCCCACATCTGCATGGGTTTCCTCCACGTGCTCCAGTTTTCTCCCACAGTCCAAGATGTGCAGGCCAAATGGATTGGTCATGCTAAATTGCCCAGTGTCCATGGATGTGCAGAGTAGGTAGATTAACCGTGGGAAATGCAGGGTTCTGGGGATGGGCTAGAGAGGTGTGTCTGGATGGGATAGTCTTCAGAGAGTTGATGTGGTCTTTATGGACCAAATGGCCTGATTCCACTCTGTAGGGGTTCTATGATTCTTGGTGTTATCAACTGAATGACCAGTCTGCAAGTCTTAAGGACACAGTGGTTTATAGATAATGTCACTGCATTAGTAATCTGGAGGCCAAAACTAATGCTCTGTGGATGTGGATTCAAATGTCAGGGTGGCAAGTGGTGTAACTTAAATTCACTTAATGAAGCTGGAATGCAAAGCTATTCTCAACAGTTGTGATCATGAAAATATTAGTTGTCATTGTAAAAACTCATCTTGTTCACAAATGTTCTTTGAGGGAAGGAAATCTACCATCTTTATGTGGTCTTCATGTGACTGTAGACCCTAGCAATGCTAAACTGTCCTCCCAAATGGCTGAGGCAGCTCAAGGGTAATTTCAGGTGGGCAACAAATATTAATTTTGCCATGCAGTGACTTGTTGGGATGTGGAATGCATTTTGAGTGTGTAATGGAGGCAGATTCAAGGGGGGAATTGGATTCTTATCAGAAAGCGAGAGTAGAGAACCAAGGGGAAAGGTGGGGAATGGCTCTGAGTGATTTGCTCCTTCAGAGAGTCAGCATAGACATACCAACTAGCATAATGCTCTAACCACTCTGTATGGTAACATCTATAATACTACACTGCCAACACTAGCATTGCTATGATGGAACTTGTCATTGAAGTCATTAATCACAAGGAGATTTGAATGAAAAGAGCTTCAATGTACCAAAAGCTGTTTGTAGCAAAGTCCAACAAACCACAATGTGCTGTGCCACTCACAGTTCCTACTTTTCCAGATCGTGGATGTTCTTCACAGGAAGAATAAGGGCATGTACGATTGGATTAAAAAGGCATCAGTTCCATTAGCAAATAAAACTGCTCCATTGAAAACAAAGCCAAGACTGCAGTAGACAGTTAGAGCGATGGATGGGACACTATCTTGGATTGTACTGTAGATACAATGTGATCACTGATAAAGCTCTGAATATCATACTTCACCAATTATTGAAGAGTTGAATGCCAAACCCAGAATAGATACACTTAGCTATTCGTGTGCCATTAGCAAAGCTCGAGATGGTGTTATACCAACTAAATTCATTAAATGTGGGAAAGCAGCCCTTCTGCAGCATCTGCATGAATTTCTCTGTCTTTACTGGAAGGCAGTTCTTCTGGATATATGAATGTAAGGATTGTGGCCCTGTGCAAGAACAAAGGTGCCCATAACCATCACTATCCCATAACCAACTACTATCACTGCTGAGGAATGTAGGTGAGGTATTTGTCTATATTGCTCTTGTTAGCTTACAAATCTTGGTTGAACACATTGATTGTAAATCTCAAAGTGGTTTCAAGTTTAGAAGATTTACTTGAAATAAATTTATCAGTCCAGCAGCTGTAGAGAAATGCTGTGAGTAGATGAGGCACAATTACACCAAGGCATTGGACCATGTGAGCAGAGACAATTTATTTAAGGTGCTAGTGGACATTGAGCAGCTTCAGCAGGTAGCCATTGTGATCTCTTTCTATGATATCATTTGGATACAGTCAGTTATTTTGAGATCCACCGTGGGGTTTAAAGGGGTTGTATAGTGTTGCTGACTCTTTGACACATTCTTCTCTAAGCTGCTGTTATTTCTACAGTTCATTTACCAAGGATGTCTACTTGTATACCAGAATTAACAAAAAAACTGTTCAAACTTGCACACCTCAAATTCGGCCAAAAGTGTGCCACGTCTGCATTAGAGAATCTCCCTACACTGATGACACTCGGCTAACATTCCATACTGAGGAACATCTTTTGTGGCAATGGACAGACTCTGATAAATCTGTAAGAAATCTAGTTTGGCCATCGCCAGCAGGAAGACCATTGTCATGGTCCAGGGTATTGCCAGCAATCAGCATTGATGATGTGATGACACTGTTTGTTAGCTTCACATGTATCTTAGCTTCAGTCACTAGTAATTTGTTACTTGATGTTGAAATCAACACCCACGTTGCAAAAGCTGCAGCTGTTGTCCAAACTGAGTTGGAGAGTGTGGAATATGAGATGTGTTGCAGCAATTTGCCAAGACTTCTTTGACAGCACCTCACAAACCCGTAACCTCAGTTGCCAAGTAGAACGAGTATAGCACATGAGAGCTCAACCAGCTGCTAGTCACACAGCATTCTGACTTGAAAAATGATTAAGAGTCATTGATTAAATTGGCCTCAATGATGCCCCTAAGTCATGTGGCCATAGCTAGAGAGTTCTTGAGGTAATGCTCACAAATTGATCTCTTAACTTAAGTTGCAAGCTAGCCATGGAAAAATAATTTGAGAGAACCATGCGCAACAAAAACAAAAAGAAGTTGTTATTAGCCAGTTAACGCCCACATTGTATAAAAACAACATTAAGAGGGTGTTCAAATGGTCAGATATGTGTGGGAGGTGTGCAGATACTATATTTTCTTTGTTCCATTCCACAAAGTTTCACATGATATGTTAACAGTTCACTTGAAATGATCTGTGCAGTGCAGTTCAGTCCATCTTCTTCTGATTGTGGACCTAAAGGTTTGATACCATGTCTGAAAATTGAAGCCACAAAAGCAGTTAATTTGAGAATTGGAAAATATTTCATTCTGCTTGCAGGTAATATTCTCCATAAGTGTGCAGTGCTAAAGAGCTGAGTTGTATGTGGTATTATGATCGCTCTGCAAAAGACTACTCATAGAACCTGGAATACAATAAGGACTGTCCTTGGGTTTTCTATTTACCTTGTGCAGTACATACAAGGCCTTTTTAACTTCTAATTTATTTGTATTTGCCCAAATAAGTGTTACAGATACAATCCAAAATATTTTGCAGTATCAAGCATTCCAAGTCCGAAAAGCATAAGTTTTTTTTATAAAGTAAAATACTCTGTCCTATAACAGTCATAAGATCTTTGGAAGTGACCATTGCCACCCAGCATCTCTGTAATGCTTCTGTTCAGAGCCTCGACCATTTTCCACCACAACTTAGATTTATTTTAGTGAGCTCAATTCTTTTAATTCTGAATAGAGTGGTGCAAATGTTCATTGTGTAGAGATAGAAAGTTGAGATGAATGATGTGATAGATCCTGGACATGCAAATTATTCTTTTGGAATATATTTTGAAGTGTTAAATCAGAGCAATGCTGATCCAACAATCCACTAGCTACACTCTTGAGAAACCTTTATACGTGTAGCGAAGGTTTCGGGAAGACAGGTTTCAGAAGGTGGTTAATTCTCACAGAGAAATAGGTAAGAAATTGTGAATTCAAAGGAAGAGATAGATGTAGGCAAGTATGAGATGCTTTACTGAGTCTGACAGTATCCAACAGGATTGTAGGGCTTGATGCTTGGCAAAGAGGCCAGGGAAGGTTAACCAAGGCTGAAGCTATGGTAGTTTGGAGCATACTGTCAATTGGGATAAAATAAACACTAGCCATGGGAATAAGGGAGTAGTTTTGAAAAATTCTGGAATTGGGAGGCCTGATGTGCATCTACAGCCATGACCTGAGTGACTAAGAAGGTGCTGGGGAAGGAGCATAATCAAGTGGGGTCTGAGACTTTTGGAAGTGAGAAAGTAGGAAGAATTTGATTCAAGCACAAACCAGTTATATTGGAAGTAGCAAGGTTTCAAATTTGATTTAGGTTAAAGTTTTTATTTAGTAATTTTAAAATTACTTCATGTTCCACATAATTGAATAATTGACGAGAAACAAATTAGACAATTTATAGTTTGAGAAATGGATTAAAAGATAGTGTTATATTACCAGGACATGATTGGGTAGCTCTGTAAGTGCATTTCTTTAACCTAGGTTGTGTGAGGATTAAGCTGAATATACAATTAAGTAGTTTAATTGCAGAGTTAATTATCAGGATTGTTCTGATTTGTGCAGTTTGAAATTCAGGAGTGGAAATCTTGTTAGGCTTCTGATTTGGATTGGTCCCATGACCTTGCACTGAAAATAAATACGGCAGAGAATTTGAAGTAATAAAACAGAGTAGGTTTAGAAAGAGCAAAACAATGATAGGGATAAAGCCTTGGAAGTTATGACGACCCAGACAGGTGCTACAATTGATGACTTGTTTATCACAAGCTGTTGACTATACAGCTTGTAAAGATATGATCATGTGGGAGATGATAAATAACAAAATAAGTACATCAGTTTTAGGAGTGGAGGAAATGAAAACCTTAAGATTCTATAAATGAATGGTCAGATTGAGAAAAACAATGGTAATGTGAGGGAAAAAATGCTTATGCCACAAGTGGTTGGGATCTGGAATGCAGTGCCCGCTTTGGTGGTGAGGGTAGATTTAAACAAAGCATTCAAGAGGGCATTGCATTGTTATCTGAAAAGGAAAAAATGTGTAGAGTTGAGGAAGTAACAAAGAGGATTGATGAGGGCAGAGCGGTAGATGTGATCTATATGGACTTTAGTAAGGTGTTCGACAAGGTTCCCATGGGACACTGATTAGCAAGGTTAGATCTTGCGGGATACAGGGAGAACTAGCCATTTGGATAAGTACTGGCTCAGAGGTAGAAGACAGAGGATGGTGGTGGAGGGTTGTTTTTTAGACTGGAGGCTTGTGACCAGTGGAATGCCACAAGGATCAGTGCTGGGTCCTTTACTTTTTGTCATTTATATAAATGTTTTGGATGCGAGCATAAGAGAATCAGTTAGTAAGTTTGCAGATGGCACCAAAATTAGAGGTATAGTGGACAGTGAAGAGGATTAGAGCTGAAAATGTGTTGCTGGAAAAGCGCAGCAGGTCAGGCAGCATCCAAGGAGCAGGAGAATCGACGTTTTGGGCATGAGCCCTTCTTCAGGAATTCCTTCAGGAATTCAGGCTTATGCCTGAAATGTCGATTCTCCTGTTCCTTGGATGCTGCCTGACCTGCTGCGCTTTTCCAGCAACACATTTTCAGCTCTGATCTCCAGCATCTGCAGTCCTCACTTTCTCCTCTTATTGAGAGAAGGCAGGGGAGCAGCACGCGTTAAGTTGCTTCACAGAATCGGTGCAACCATGATGGGCTTCATGCTGTACAGTATAACGTTTGCAGTTTTATGATGTTGTGAAGGAGCCGGAACTGATAATAGATATCAGGAATTTGGTTTAAGCATAAGGATGATAGAACATTCGATCAGCATACTAGACAGTCTGGAAAGGAATGAGAGAATGGAGCTGGACTGTCTGTGAGTATGAGTCAGGTTGAAATTCTGTAGCTATGGATGAGTCATATGAGGCAAATCTGCACATGACCAGGGCAGGAGAATATTTGGATCAAGTGGCTCGTGGTCAAATAAGAGGAGCAGATACAAGAACAGAAATAGTTACGATGGAATACTTTCATTAGAAAGTCAAAAAGACTGCAGTAGGAGTGAAAGCATACTTTTCTGAGTTTTGTTGCATGGGCTAATCAGTTGAGGAGTGAGTTCATGGGGTGTAGTTTTAGGCCAGCAAGTGAATAATGACCAGGCGACCAGTGGGGAAAATAAAGATGGCACTTACTTTCTGAACATTGCGAGCCAGAAGGATAGAGGATAAGAGGGATCTTTGAGTAGAATTACAGCACTCACTGCAAGTTATACTGCAGGTTTGCCACTCATTTTTAAAAACAGTGGACTGTTTGTTCCATCACCGTTAAGAATGGTGACTGACCGATCTCTGCGCACACAGTTTTACCTGTCACTGCATCACACACCGTGATGAACAACAGATGTATATTCTTTATGGTACTCCCATTGGTTAGGAGTAAACTCTTTGAATGCTTTGAAATGCAAAGGAGTAAACGTCAACTTGTTCTATCTCTTAAACAACCAAAGAGAGAGAGAGATTAGACGAAGAATAGTTGAAGGACCGTCCATCTAGCCAGAACCTAATAATGTTTACACCATATTTTATTACATCAAGCAATGTTAAATGCTTCTTGTGTCTAAAGGGGCAGCTAGTGAAAGACCAAATGAATTAGCAACTTCAGGCAAGGTGGTCACCGAACTATGAAATGAGGCCGAGCACCCAATTTTGGATGTCCTTCCTAAAGTTTACATGTAGAAACAATCAGGAAAGAAAAGTAAGAAAAGGTCATATTGGACTTGAAATATGAATGAATGATTATATTGCCACGTGTATTTTATGTGAGAAAGCTTTTCCACTGTTGCCATGATTGGGCACCATTTTGAATAGTTTTAAGAATAAGAAAGAAAGGATAAAGAGCTTGAAAAGAGTCCATCAGCCCAGCATGGAGGAGCCCTTACCTTTCTGGGATGAGCACAGGACCCCAGTAACAGCAGCTGCTACGTCAGTGGAGGTGATGTCGGTGAGATAGGCCCAGTGACAACAAATGGTGCCTGAAGATCAGTGAGTTTGTTAGTTGGATCTGGTGGTGAAGTTGTGGCGGAAGACATCACGGTGACATTGTGGTGAGCAGTGGTGAGAGGCATGACTCCATTAGTGGGTGTGGCCCAGGCAGTGGTGAGGTGGTGGAGGAGGTGATTTGGCCCTGCGGCAAAAGATGGCCCCTGAGGATTAGCGACTTCAGCATTAGCTGTGGCCAGCGTAGACGGCAGCCGTGCCGTGGTGGTTCTGAGCCGGTTCAGAACTGAAATGTAGATGGAGTTTTCTTTAAGCTGCCTCTTTTCATTTTTCTCTTATTCTTAAAACTATCAAAATGGTGCCGTATCGTGATGACAAATGACAGTTGTACGATGTGTTTTGTTGTATTTCACTGTAAAATACGCATGTCAATACGATCATTCATAATCAATGATGCCTGTATCACCATTATTCCTCCTCCTCCTTCCTTTCTGCCGTCTACCCCAGGTCCAATTAATGTTGAAGTTGCCACTCTTCAGGCACCACCTTGTGTCACTGGGTCGGTTCTCCTACGCCACCTGCACTGGACCCACCAATGTCACAGTTGCATTTCTCAGTACTGGGCCCATCTCATTGATGATTCCAGCTCAGGTCCCATGCTCGTCCTGGAAAATGAGCCCACAAGTCGCCACAACAAGGTCAACATTGGGCCCACTTGCTGCTGCTGATGCTCTCTATGCTTAGGATGAGGTAGGTAAAGAAAAGGATAAGAAAAGTGGTCAAGACACAGGTACAGTTACAACATTTAAGACATTTGGATAGCTACAGAAATAGACAAGGTTTAGAGGGATATGGAACAGGCATAGGCAAGTGGGACTAGTTTAGTCTGGGAAACTTGATTGGCATGGACAAGTTGGATCAAAGGGTCTGTTTCTGTGTTGTATGACTGACTCTATGAAAAGTCCTAATGGACACAAAATATTAAACCTATTTTTCTCTTCACAGATGCTGCCAGACCTGCTGAGTTTCTCTAGTTTTTCCTGCATTTGCAAAGGAAGTACAATTACATTTAAAAGGCAACTGGAGGGTATATGAATAGAAGAGTTGCTAGGCATATGAGTTGGATTGAAGGGTCTGTTTCTGTGCTGTATGATTCTATGGGCCCTGGCACAGGAGCCTTACTCCACCTCCCTCTTGATGATGTCAATTTCCTCTCTCAGATGCTGCCATACCTGATGAGTTTTCTAGTAATTTGTTGTTATTGCACATTTCCAGAGTTCACTATATTGGGCTTTTAAAGAAAAATTGGTCATGTTCTTGCTTTTTTTAACAGAATAAACATTGGAACAGGAGTGGGCTATTCAGCCTCTTGAGCATGTTCATTCATTCAATACAATTGTGGCTGATTGAACACTTCAGTGCCTTTTACCCACACTATCCCCATAACACTCTATCCCTTTGGTCAACAGAAATCTACTCAAAGACTAAGCTTCTACAGTCCTTTCTAAGTAGTCAATTTCAAAGATTTACAAACTTTCCAGTTAAAAATTTCCCTTCGCCTCCGTCTTAACTGGTATCCCCTTATTCTTATCCCCCGATTCTGGACTCCCCAGCCAAGGGAAACAACTTAGCTGCATCTCGTCTGATTTTGCCTTTGAGCATTTTGTTGGTTTCAATGAGATCACCTCTCATTCTTTAAAACTGTAGGGAATACTGGTCCAGTTTGCTCAATCTCTTTTCCTGGGACCGTTCCACAACCCACTAACAATTCTGGTGAATCTTTGTTTTACTTTCTGTATGGCAATTATATTCTTTCTGAGATACGGAAACCAAAAGTATACATAGTGCTCCTCAGCTTCCATGCAATTACTACAAGGTGTCAGTCCTCTGTACTGAAATCATTTTGTGATAAAGGCTAATATTCTACAAGCCTTCCTAATTGCTTGCTGCACCTGCATGTTAGCCTTCAGTGACTTACTGACAGGGATACCCAGGTTCCTTTGTGCATTTACACTTTTCAATGTTTTGGTGTCTAAGAAATATTCTTACCAAAGTGGATAACCTTACATGTTTCATTATGTTCAATTTGCTATGCTCTTGCTCACTCATTAAGCCTGCCTAAATGCACCTGGTGTCCTTTACATTGTCCTCACAACATTCCTGCTCAGTTTTATTTTTATCATCCAACTGTAAGCCGGGGAAGACAAAATGCATGGGAAAGTTTAAGGGAGAAATGTGCTTGAGGTTGTATGTGAGGAAGGTTTTTATTCTCTGTTCCCGTGTTTTCCTCTGTATCCACTTAGGCCAGAGCAGCAGCAAACGATTTTGTTTTGTGTGGAGGTGACTTTTCCCATGTAGCTCTGTTAGCCAGTGTGGGTCCACTCTTGAAATGTATTTGAAAAGCAGCAGGCTATCTCACCTGGCCATTCTACACACCACAGAAATGGAGATGCACAGTTGATCTTTCTTGTGCTTAACAAAGAGAAAGCTCAGTTCATTTTGGTTACTTTATGAAGAATAATAGATTCCATGGACGTGATGACTGCTATGTATGTGTATCTCCAGGGCTTTTTGCTTTTGTCTTTCAGATCCATGGGAGTGAAAGTATTTTTAGCAGCAGGAATACATTCTATTACAGTTGATAATTGGATGAATGATAATGGATCTTGTGAATTTAATTCATGGGTGGTTATTGGAAAATTAGCTAATGTAATGTAATTAGAATTTTGTATAAAATCAAGAAGCCTAATGTTCCAGATGGGACTTTGGTTTAATGGCTCCTCTGAAAGATGGCATCGCTGACAGAGTAGAGCTCCCTCAGAAACTGCATCGGGTATGTCAGCCTATATATTCAAGTTGCACTTAATAAAATGTTGTGTGATTAATAGATGAATAGGAGAGTGACACAATTTTGGGACTTAGAACATCAGAGTTTTTCTGAGTGCAAGCTGAGGACTGATGTACAAAACTACAATCTGGCAGGGGAATGTGATCAAAGTGTGACAAGTTGACTTTGACAGATTTCATCCATATTTCATTCTTGTCCATGGGATATGGGCGTGGCGAGCAGTGTCAGCATTTGTGCTATGACTAATTTTACTTTACATGGTAAGCTGCCTTTTTGAAGCAGTTCATGTGGTATTCGAGAATTGGTATTGCTATCAGGATATTGACCTAGTGACATTGAAAGAGCAGCAACATAGTTCCAAGTCAGGATGATGCGTGGTATTGAAGGAAACTTGCAGGTGGTGGTTTCCCATCCATCTGCACTTGCCCTGCTAAGTGGTCAAGGTTGTGGGTTTGGAATGGGCTGTCAAAGGAGCCTTTGGAGGTTTTGTGCTGCTTCTTGGAGTGATACATAAAACTCAGACTGTGTCATTGGTAGAAGAAGTGAATGTTGAAGGTGTTGGGTGGAGTGCCAAAGCGGGCTGTTTTACATGGCGTTAAGCTCTTGAGTATTGTTAGAACTGTGGGGTGTAGGGTGGGGTGTGCAAGGTGGGCTGTATTCCATCACACTCCTGAATTGTGCCTTCCAGATAATGGATAGGCTTTGGAAGTTGGGAAGTGAGTTACTCACCTTATACTCCCTAGATTCTGATCTGCTTTTGTAGCCCCAGTACATAGCCAAATCAAATCCATCTCCATTAAACCCATTGTTTGCAACACAGTAAACTTAAAACATTCAGTTAACTTCAAAATTGACCATAATGATTCCTAGTCGAGGAATCCTGACGAAGGGCTTATGCCTGAAACATCGATTCTCCTGCTGCTCAGATGCTGCCTGACTGGCTGTGTTTTTCCAGCACCATGCTCTTCGACTCTGATCTCCAGCATATGCAGGCCTCGCTTTCACCTAATTGATCATAACGGTTCTTGACCAAAATTTGTGATTAATCAATATGACCCAGGTTTATAGCTTCAACAAAATATATAATTTTTTAGTAGCTTTAGCAGAACAAAGTTAAGCAACAAGGTAATGTAATTAACGTCTGCGATTTAAACAGACGTTAGATTTTAGATTTTAGATTTTAGATCCCTCCCAAACTCTCATAAATTTCAGACAGGCACAGTTAAATCAAAACAAAAAATGAACTGAGACACTGACGCTATAATCCATAATCTCGCAGGCAAATTGGATTGCATTTTGCTTGGTCAGACAATTATACATGCAAGTAGCTTCCAGTAGATTTGGCGGAATATTCACTTAACACTTGTAACTGCGATTCTATTCTCCTAACTTCCAATAAAATGATAATGAGAGGATAATCTGAGAGCAATCAAACCTCAATCCTGAAGTTTTGCAGGCCACAATCCTTCTGATTTAAACATCGTTCAAAAACCAGTTCAGACTTTGGTTTCTCTTTTACAGAGCTTTAGTCGTCTCCCTTTGAGGCCCAGTTAAAATTCAGCATCTGCCATCTATTTAAGTGGAATGCATGTCTGAAATCGAAATGTCTAGAGCATTCTTTGAATAAGAACAAACTTGTAATTAACTTCTAGGCCTGATCTCATGCAAATATTAGTTTGTTTGCTTTTCTCTTTTGTTTTAAAACAAGTTGTTGCTCACAGTCCAAAGGTCACTTTAAGCTCTCAGTTCGCAGTTTGGACTGCCAAATCAAAAATGCTTTTTAAAAAAATGAAGATCTCAACACGAGTCCAGTTCAGTTTCTGGTCAATGGTAATCTACAGAATGTTTCTTGGAAACTCAAAAAAAAATTCATGTAGGCACAGGAATTTATAATTTTTTGATCACATTTCACACATAATACCTTAAAATGTTTTATCATACACCTTGCATTTATTGTTTGTAAAAGTATCACTGAAGCATGAGTAGCAAATTATGCTGAACGGTTGGGTCGTGTATTGGTGAAGCATGGGCACAATATATCAATAAGCCTTTATTGGCAAATTACGAATGTAAAGGGAAATGAGGGGCATTCCATGTTCTTCAACGTGCAAAACCTTTTCACATTGGTAAGCTAATCAGATTCCACAATATGTTTTTGAAAATCCTTTTGGAGATTATTTTCTTCATTAATAGGGTCATTTGCTTAAAGAAAAGCTTATAACGTAACAGTTAAACACTGAAAAATAAATAAAATACTTAAATTCACCTTTCTGCAACCTTTGAGTAAACTGCCTTTTGTATATATGATGTTTTGGACAGACAAGGTTCCAAACAAGTACTTTTGGCTGAATAGTAAGCAATTGGTTGTTCACCTTTATGTTACAAGCTCCCAAACATTTTTAGCTGACCTAATGATAAGTTAACACACTTGATGCGATTGTTGATGGGTTCTCTCCTCATTTCAGTGGAAGGTTCCCCTCTTCAAAAATAAAGACAAATTTATTGTCTAGGTTGGATGTTGTCTCGTGTGAAGTTAGGCCAAGTCTCAGTTTGTATAACTAATTGCAAAGTCTCCTTATGAAGTTTGTGTTAGAGGGATGGATGGGGGCATTGGTCTTGTGCTGTCCTCACTTGCCCTGACATACTCGACTTGGTTCTTGAATGCACAAATCGTTTGATGATTACTCAGTGTCCACTTCCTGCTTTCCATATCTGGAGGGACCTGTACCCTGAGTCATTCTCCAGGTGAGTTATTGTTAGAAGGGATGAAGACCCTGAAAAGGTTTTTTTCTTGTTGTATACGGTCATGAAGCTTTCCCTCAGAGAGCCTGAGCAGTAACTCAATGTGTATAGGTATGTTTAAGTTGTCTTTTATTTAGCAAATACAGCATTCATATAAAAAGAGAAACTTCAAAATGTTGACATTGTGAATTTTCCTCTTACAACAGTTACATTTCCTTTTTTGCAATGTGAGTGCTATAAGGAAAACGAAGATGAAATTATGAATCTGTTCTGTATTTCTCATTTTTCAGTTTATAACGCTAAGCCTAAACACTGGAACAGCCTGTCTATTTGGTACAGAAATATTGTAAGCAAACATTGTACTTTACATTTGTCGCCATGAAAAACACAGAACATAACCAGTATTGAAATATTAATATTTAAGCTGTGCTCCAGAGAATAATTGGAGCGGTTATCTGGTTTGGAACAGAAAATGCTGGAAATCGGCAAGGCGAGGAGGAAAGTCTCGAATCCACCTCTGTCTGAACAGGAATTGAACTCATGCTTTTGATGTTAATCTGATCTATCTAACTGAGCTAACTAATCCCTTGGTTTATGTAATATAGGTAAGATAAGCACAGATTTTCCTTTTATTTGAGTAATGTTTTCCTGATTTTAAAGTAGTAAAGATTTATGAAGCTACTATTGTAGCAGAATAATTATGATCAAATTTAGCTGACACGTGCTTATTAGAGAGAAATGGATGGTCAAATCCATGTACTGCGAACTTGCCAATTGTGGACTCACATGGGTTGTGAGGCTTCCTTCATTGAAGAGCATGACCCAATGAAATTTTAATTTTATTTGTTCAGAGACGTGACTGACAAGTCTCCTATCCCTAATTGCCCTTGAACTGAGCTGCTTGCTAGACTATTTCAGAATGCAGTTCAAAGTTTCAGCCACCTTGCTGTGTGTGTGGAGTTGCATGTAAGCTAAATCTGGAAAGGGCATTAATGAACCTCACGTTATTTTAAGATGAGCAATGTTTCGTTCTCATCATCACAGAGAGTGGCTTTATACCATTGATGCATTAATTGAATGTAAACTCCCAACAACTGCCATAGTGGGGTTTGAACCATTCTCTGGAGCTCTGGCTTACTGGTCTAGTGATGGAGGCCTCACCCCACTACTATTTTCTCTGTGATTAATTGAAAGTTTGAATAATCTTGAAAAGTTCCCTCACTTGTTAGGCTAAAGGACCTAATGAATAAATTGATTTAACTGTATTACTAATACCAGTGTACCCAGTTAAGAGAACAGATGATGCAACCAATGTTTGTTACTTCCAGTAATTGATTCAGTGACATTTTGTAACTTCTGCAATTTTTTTGTTTAAATAGGATATCATTATGTAGAGATTTGCAACTTGTCTGTATAGTACCAACCAAAATTGCATCTGATTTAGAAGTGAAAAGGAGAATTTGCCACACCAGAGTTGGAGATGGTGATTGTTATGCTCTATATTAATGCTTGTTTTCTCCAAATTATTTTAATGTAAGAATTGCATATCGTTAAAGTCATTAGGGCATCCTGGATGCAACAATGTGTGCCAGTTATAAGATGCATTGCAGCAGTTTGACAATACTCTTCAAACAGCACATTCCAAACCCACAGCTTTCACCGTAAAAGAGTAATGGGGTTTTGCTCTAAGCCATTCCTGACCTGGCAATATGTCATCATTCCTTCACTGTTGCTGGATCAAAATTCTTGAACATTCACCCTAACACACTGTGGGTATATTAACATTACTTGGACTGCAGCAATTCAAGAAGGTGGCTTATTGCTTCTTGAGGGCAGTTGGGGCAAGGTAATGAATTGTGACTGTAATATATAGGCCACATTTCATGACTGCAGAAATAAAAATTGTATATTTGTAGAAACAATGTGATATTTATGTTGGGGATCACTGCTGTTTCAGTTGCTACCTCTGATTCCATGTCTTGTATGTGTTTGAAAATGCGTTACCAGTTGATCCTTACCTGCTGAAAGAAACTAGTCAATGGGTTGTACATGATTTCTAGCTATTTTGAAGTTCCATCTCCTATATGCTGCCAGAAGAGTTGGGATAGCACCCTCACAGAAATGATCTGGATAATGACTTTGTTATGAAAAGCAGCTTGAGACGAAATATACTTGTGTGAGAAGATTTACAAACAGTTTTGTGCAGTGTTAAGTGGTCTCACATGGTGCAGGATTTTGGATGATATTGCTGACCGGAGTGGTTGAGATGGGAGATGGCTGTGTGATATATCCCAAGATTGAATTGGCCACTGCCACTTACTGTATGGGTGAGGTGTTGAACCTGTATCTGCTGAGCGGCTGTGAACTGAATAGAAATCAGTCATTTCAAGCAGAATCTCACCTGATTCAGATGTGATGGAATATATTAGTCAGATAAATCGCACTTCCACTTGCAACTGCAGTTGTACTTCATAGTCATACCTCTGCAAGGGAGAGCTGGAGCTGGTGGAAAGTAAAAACAGAAATGAGAGCAACAGGAATAGAACATTTTGCCGAACAAGCTCATCTTTTTTTTTAAAGCAACAAATGGTAGATAGAAACTCTGTGGGGATTTAAGGACCATGGGTGCCAACAGCGTGAGTAGTTTCTTCAATGCTGACAAAATGATCCATGTCCCTAACATACAAGCACTCACTCCACTGGGAGCCATAGAGGGGAGCTCATTAGAATAAGCATAAAGTTGGTGCTCATTGGGAGAACATTCTGAAAAGCTCTCAACTGCCACTCCGTTTTAAATGCCTTCAGCTTATTCCTCAGAAGATCTTCTAGCCCACTCTCACCACCATACCTGGTTCTGAGCAAAGTTGAAAAAGTCTGGAAAAATACCAAATTATCTGGAACAGATGAAATCCCTGCTGAAATTCTGATACACGTGTGATACAGCTGCACAAATTCATATCCCTCATCTGGAAAGAAAGGTGCATGATGGGGGAATCTAGGGATGCTGCGATTATGACTATTCAAGAAAAGCGAAACTAGTCCAATTATAATAATTAGAGGAGTCTCCCTACTCTGAAAAGACCATTGAAAAGATCCTCTTGGATTGTCTGCTAGTATTGGAAGACTTCCAGAATATCAGCCTGTTTTGTGCATGGAAGAGCACCACATAATGATTTTCACTGTAAGCCAAGTCCCCAAGCAAAATATGTGGAACAGCAGCAATTGCTGTATCTGACCTTTGCCAACCTCACAAAAGCCATTCACTATGACAATCGTGAAGATCGATGGAGTATCCTCCTCAAATTTGGATGTCTTCATTAATTTGTCATCTTCACCATCTGTCTACTCCATGGTGACATATAAGTTGTAATTCTCACAGATCCTATCTTAGTGATGTTTGGAGTCAAACAAGGCTATGTCATCACACTGACTCTCTTCTCAACCTTCCTTGCTGCAATTCTGCATCTCACCTCCAGCAGACTACCTATCAGCGTGAAATCATCTATGGAACAAATGTGAAACTGTTAACTTACACTACTTTCAATCCAAAACCAAAATTGCTCCAATTTCAGTTATTAACCTCCAGTATGCAGATAATAAGTATCTGCAGCTGAAAATGTGTTGCTGGAAAAGCACAGCAGGTCAGGCAGCATCCAAGGAACAGGAGAATCAACGTTTCGGGCATGAGCCCTTCTTCAGGAATGAGGAAAGTTTGTCTAGCAGGCTAAGATAAAACGTAGGGAGGAGGGACTTGTTGTGTTGCTATGGTCTGGCGATGGAGGAGTCCAAGGACCTGCATGTCCTTGGTGGAGTGGGAGGGGGAGTTGAAGTGAGCCACGGGGTGGTTGGGTTGGTTGGTCCGGGTGTCCCAGAGGTGTTCTCTGAAACATTCCGCAAGTAGGCGGCCTGTCTCCCCAATATAGAGGAGGCCACATCTGGTGCAGCGGATGCAATAAATGATGTGTGTGGAGGTGCAGGTGAATTTGTGGCGGATATGGAAGGATCCCTTGGGGCCTTGGAAGGTAAGGGGGGAGGTGTGGGCGCAAGTTTTGCATTTCTTGCGGTTGCAGGGGAAGGTGCCGGGAGTGGAGGTTGGGTTGGTGGGGGGTGTGGACCTGACGAGGGAGTCACGGAGGGAGTGGTCTTTTCGGAACGCTGATAGGGGAGGGAAATAAATCCCTGGTGGTGGGGTCCGTTTGGAGGGGCAGAAATGACGACGGATGATACGATGTATATGGAGGTTGGTGGGGTGGTATTTGAGGACCAGTGGGGTTCTGTCCTGGTATCTGTATGCTCATTCAGAAACTGAACTCTGAGTTATAGTCGTACAACACGGGAATGGACCCTTTGGTCCAAATCGTCCATTCCGACCAAGTTTCCTAAACTAAACTATTCCCATTTGCCTGCATTGTCTCTTCATGAACTTGTTCAAATGTCTTTCAAATGTTGTAACTGTATTTGAATCTACCACTTCCTCTTGCAGGTCATTCCACATGGTGGCTCAGTGGTTAGCTCTGCTGCCTCATAGGGTCTGCCTCGGGGGACTGTCTGTGTGGAGTTTGCACGTTTTTCCTGTGTCTGTGTGGGTTTCCTCCGGGTATTCTAGTTTCCCTCGGCGGTCTGAGGATGTGCAGGTTAGGTGAACTGGTCATGCTAAATTGCCCATAGTGTTCAGGGATGTGTAGGTTAGGTGCATTAGTCAGTGTAAATGTTGAGTAATAGGGCAGAGGAATGAGTCTGGATAGGATACTCTTCGGAGGGTTGGTGTGGGTTTGTTGGGCCAAATGGCCTGTTTCCACACTTCTATACGAATTATCCTCTATGTGGAAAATGTTGCCCCTCTGGTCCCTTTTAAATCTTTCTCCTCTCACCTTAACATTATGCCCTCTAATTTTGAATTCCCCATTCCTATGGAAATTGCCTTTACTATTCGCCTTATCTATACCCCTCATCATTTTATAAATCTACGCAAGATCACCCCTCAATTCCTATAACCCAGTGAGAAAAGTCCCAGCCTATCTGCCCTTTCCTTATAACTCAAGCCCCCCAGTCCTGGTAGCATCCTTCATCAATCTTGTCTGCATCCTCTCCAATGTTATGATATCCTTTCTATAGCAGACTAACCAGAACAGTACACATATTCCAAAAGTGGCCTCACTAATGTCCTGTACCACCGCAATATATTGTTGACTTCTCTGAAACATATGAAACAAAGGGACATTCACTAAACAGGAAACCTAAGATACTCTTGCAACTCCACAGAACAATACCTCTCCCAATCAATTAGAGATTGATCATCTGCAGGATCTTGGAAAACATGGATTGTTTTCCTTGTCGGGTTTCTTCTTGATGAAGGCAAACTAGAAAATTAATTCATTATTCTCCAATATGCTTGCTTGTTATTCAGGAGACTGAAGTAGAATATTTGAGGACCAGGAATTCAATGCCAGAATAATGCCTTTGTTTAAAAACTGAAAGAACTGCAGATGCTGTAAATCAGACAAAAATAGAAATTGCTGAAAAAGCTCAGCAGGTCTGGCAGCATCTGTGAAAAGAAATCAGAGTTAAAGTTTCAGGTCCTGTGATGCTTCCTCATACTTTTGTTTACTGGATAGCAGTGATCTCTGAGCTCCCTACATGCTTCAGAAAAATAGATGAAGTACAGCTTAAAGCATGGGAGATCTGCCACCAGCAGTGCCTTTGCATGATCCTCTAAATGTGGTGGCAAGAAAGGTGGTCCAATAGCAGAATGCTCTACCAAGCCAGCATCAAGATGCTAAACACACAAAACCAGCTCCCCATGTCTTTCATATGCCTGACACCAGACTCCAGAAGCAGCTGCTCCATCCAGGATTTGATCACTGCAGAAACTTTCTAGGAAGGCAAATACCCCTGACAGTGCATACGACTTCCAGCCTTGTGACCAACTAAAATGGAAAAGCTTCACTCAGGAATGCATCGTAACACATCAGACTTTGTCAGGAACACTGGAGTTGAAGTCCAGGCCTTGGAGTGAGTGCACAAACCTCCAAATGACTGACTGATTGTTTTGAAGGTGTTGGCGTACTGTACTTGTAAGAGAGTTAAAAGCAACAGAACTATCTTACAGAATCAAGTGTTCTGAAAAAAATATAATGTAACATTTGGTCGAACCACTTACTTATATTGGCTGGTTGTCTGGAAACGACAAAGCATAGTTTCGAATTAGACCAATCAGTTTAAATTATACCCCAAAAAATACCAAACTCCAAGCCAGTTTGAATTTAGTATATTAATAATCTTAAAAGCCAATTACACAATCTGATGCCTTGGGGGGGGGGGGGGGTATAAGACTGGTGAAAATTAAACAATTGAGAGGAGAATTGCTAAGCTACCAGCATGTAAAGACTGTCTGAAAAATAGCTTTCTTAAAGGTACCTTTATTGATCAGTAACCTGTGAAGCAGAATCCTCCAGGGCAAGCAAAGAATAACGGAATACATAGAAAACTGAAAGCTGCCTGGCTTTGAGATAAGAAGTTTCGTTTTGTAAATCTTAATAGAGTTTTATATTAGACTAGTATTATAGAAGGGAAGGTAAAATATAAATTGGAGGAAGGAGTTGTAAATAGTTGTTGGTTAATTATTCTCTGTTATACTTTAAGAAATAATGTTGTTAATTTTTACTTTAAATAGTTCTTGGCCCCTCGCATTTTTACAGATTATTGCACGGGCAAATTTTTTCTGTGTTGCTGCTTTAAATTAAGCAGGAGAATTTATCCCGTGTCGTAACACTGATCTACCCAACGCTTCTACCACTGCCTACCCAGCATGTGGCAGATTGAGCATTGGACTTATCAGTCCAAGAACCAATTGAACTAGAATGGAAGAAACATATTTTCAATCTCGAAGAGCTGCCTAAGGTTGAGTGTTCCCACTTTATTGTTGCCTGTAAACAAAACCTTATGGCTAGTGTACGTTAGTTGTGTAGGAATATAAGTTTGCCATTGTGTAAATTAATTGAGATCATTGTTTGATTGCCAAAGTTAGTCAGAGCTCATTTTGTCAAACCCAAAAGACTTTGACTCAGGACAACCTAGAAACGCTCCACATAGACAGCCATTAGGTTAATTTTTATGTTCTGGTCTATTGTGATTGAAATAATTAAAATTACTTGATATTGAGAAACTGGAAGTAGGGGTGAATTTATTTAACATCCTGGGCTTATTCAGTGTACTTTGTTTTATAGATGTAAGTTTGCTTGCTGAGCTGGAAGGTTCATTTTCAGACGTTTCGTCACCATACTAGGTAACATCATCAGTGAGCCTCCGGTGAAGCACTGGTGGTATGGCCCGCTTTTATACCTAAACACATAAATAAAAAGTAGGCCTTACTATCAGTGCTTCACTGGAGGCTCACTGATGATGTTACCTTGTGTGATGATGAAACATCTGAAAATGAACCTTCAAGTTCAGTGAGCAAACGGACATCCAGAACCTCAACCTGAGCTGCGAATCTTCTCAAAACTTGCTAACTTTGTTTTACAATTAACTCTTCCTAATTTGGTCAGTGCATTGAGTACAGGAGTTGGGAGGTTGTATTGCAGCTGTACAGGACGTTGATTAGGCTGCTGTTGGAATACTATGTGCAATTCTGGTCTCTCTGCAATAGGAAGGATGTTGTTAAACCTGCATCTAACCATGTTTTAAAGGGCGGCACAGTAGTTAGCACTGCTGCCTCACAGCGCCAGAGACCCGTGCTCAATTCCCGCCTCAGGCACCTGTCTGTGTGGAGTTTGCACATTCTTCCCGTGTCTGCGTGGGTTTCCTCCGGGTGCTCCGGTTTCCTCCCACAGTCCAAAAATGTGCAGGTTAGGTGAATTGGCCATGCTAAATTGCCCATAGTGTTAGGTGAAGGGGTCTGGGTGGGTTGCTCTTCGGAGGGTTAGTATGGACTTGTTGGGCCGAAGGGTCTGTTTCCACACTGTAAGTAACCTAATCTAAAGTTCAGAAAAGATTTACAAAGCTGTTGCCAGGTTTGGAGAATTTGAGCTATAGGGAGAGATTGAATAGATTGGGGCTGTTTTCCCTGGAGCATCGGAGGTTGAGGGGTGACCTTATAGAGATTTATAATATCATGACAGACGTGGAGAGGGTAAATAAACAAAGTATTTTACCCGGCGTTGAGTCTAAAACTAGAGAGCATAGGTTTAAAGTGAGAGGGGAAAGATTTAAAAAGGACCTAAGGGGCAACTTTTTCACGCAGAGGCTGATGCGTTGTATGGAATGAGCAGCCAGAGGAAGTGGTGGAGGCTGATACAATTACAACATTTAAAAGGCATCTGGGTGAGTATACGAATTGGAAGAGTTTAGAGGAATATGAGCCAAATGCTGGCAAATGTGACTAGATTAATTTAGGATATCTGATTGATATGGACGAGTAGGACCAAAGGGTCATCTGTTTCCATGCTGTACATCTGTATGACTCTGAGTAAGTTCCTTATAAAAATATCAAACGCTGTAAACTAAATTTGCTTGTTTTCAAATAATTTAAGTATCATTCTGAGTATTGTTGTGGTACCTATGTTTTTTTTTCTATTAGTCTAATTTGCAGATTTAGCCAAAGCTCTGTCATTTGGCAGCATGGCAGGGCTTGTTCTTGAAGTAATTGCAATTGAAGTTATTAAGAGTGCCTTTTGGGCATTTGGTGGATTTTGGTGCATGAGTGAGGATATATTGATGAGCAAGTCATGTTACCTGCTTATAGTTGCTTTTAAATGGTAACTATTCATGAGGAAATGAATACACAGGCGTAGATACTAATTGAATGGATTTTGGAAGAGAACCAAATTATAGAAAACAAAAAAAACCCGCTTATTACTGTAAAGTGCTTTGAGTATTTTTGCTTCAAGATGTTCATCCCTGCTCATTTTCAGATACATTTATTTATCTTAAATGTTATTTGTGTTCATTGATTGATTTGGTTTTTAAACTATTATGTTCATTCTCTTTAGAATGAATTTTGAGTAGTGCAAGATGTAGAACAGTGCAGTACAGTTCAGTTCCTTCGGCCCTCGACGTTGTGATCTTTTATCCTACTCTAAGATCAAACTAACTGACATACCCTTTGTTTTACTGTCATCTATGTGCCTATCCAAAAGATTAAATGTGCCTGAGACTCTGCTCCACTGCAAAAACACTCAGATGACACAGAGGATGCTTTTTTTTGCGAAGTCAACCATTTTTAAAATTTCATCTTGGAATTTTCCTTGTGTATTTAGACGTTGAAATATCTAACCTGTGAGCAATAAGTTTCTAATTATTCTTTTTCCTGAAACCTAGCAAAAGTTACTCTTTAAATAGGCCATATTTTCCCAGGTATAAAGCTAAAGTAGTCTGCCTTATTGGTAACAGATTGCTGTGACATTGAGTGAATCGGTAATTGGTTATGTTGGGGAAAAAAAGTTGGAAGAATTATTTTTGGAAGCCGGATTGGCTATATACTTTTTCATTTCCTCAATGCTTTGCCCACTGTGAGATCTGATGATCGGTAGCAGCAGCATGAAGAGCTGCTGAGAGGAAGTAACACAAAATACAGAGTAATAAGAGTCTGCCATTCAATCAGATAATATGTAACTATATTCGATCAGAACGCTGTAACTATGTGGGCTATCTACTAGATATGCAGCTAAGGTAATTGATTGTATTTGTCTCCAGTTGCATGGTTGAGGTAGATGATCTGGTATTCTCCTAAGTGTCATAATTCCTATGGGACAGTTGATGGTTACAGGGTCTGGCCATATTCTGAGGTGACAAATAAGAGTTCAGTTTTCATTGTTTACAGGAGCGGCTGATGAGTGAAATTACCTGGCTGTGGTCAATGTGTTTTTGATTGATGGACTACAAGTACAAAGCTTTATTTGCCTGCTAGTTCCATAACTAACAAGATTTTAGCAGCTATGCGTGGTTTTCTTTATTGTGCGCAGACTGTCTGCGTGGAGCTGTATAGCTGAATGAATGGATAGGTGATTAATGGCAGTTCAGTGGACTCTATTCTTCATCTTTTCCTCATGTCTGCAGGCTTTAGCAAAGAGCCTTTTGTTTATGCTGTCCAGGGCCTTATTGTTAATAGGGGACTGTGGAGGATGTGGTTTGATGCAGCTTTGCAAGTATTGCAGATAAAAGACTGAGTGCATTCTACGGGCTTGGAGTTTGAGAGTTCAAGTTTCCTTGTTATGATGTAACTATTTCATGATAATTGTTATGCACCCATATTATTATCCTGAAAGAACAGTAACCTTTTTGCTCTCTCTCCCTGTGATTTCTTGTTTTGTTTTCTGATTTTTTGTTTCCCTCCTGTGTGTTTTACTGGGAATAGTTAACACTAGTCTATGTGTGAGGTTTTTTATATGTAGTAGCATTCTTTCCTCTTCAACACCAAGCACCGTCTTTCAATCCCATAGAACAATATCAGATATTAAGTGCTACTTTGTAAGTTTAGCCGAAGTATCGAATCCATGAAGAGGGGAATCCATTTGCGTATATTTTTTACAACAAGTTACCAGCGGAATCACAATAACTCAGTTAGTACTTAACTTTCACAGTTTCCAGAAAATATTACCCCCACACATATTTCCCATGTGTGAGTGCCTGCTCGCTGGTGTCTTTTTAACACTGCATACTAAAAGGAAAGCGTGATGTGCTCTATAATTCTGAATGTATTCAAGGGGAGAGGAGCTTTATGGCTTATTGGTAGTGTCCCTATCTTTGAGTCAGACGCTTTTGATAATTTATCTGATGATTAAAAGTATCTACCAAGGGAAGGTGTTGTCTCTCAAACCTCCATAAAACAGTTAGAGCTACATTTTATTGAATAGTGCCTCTACAATGCTTAAGCTGTTCTTGTTAATCAAAGCTTTTAGTTAAAACGTTAGGCC
Source organism: Chiloscyllium plagiosum (assembly GCF_037043375.1). NCBI lineage: Eukaryota > Metazoa > Chordata > Chondrichthyes > Orectolobiformes > Hemiscylliidae > Chiloscyllium > Chiloscyllium plagiosum. The sequence goes on along the minus strand of NW_028270180.1, from coordinate 24,308,055 downwards.
AAAGGGAATTCAAGTGTTTCTCACAGGCTGCTTCTAGAACGAGAGATGCCAATAGATATGTAGATATTGGGAAGATACAAGATGCGAATATGGACCGGTAGGCGATGTTGCAATTTCTGTATAATATTTTCCTTTATAATATTTAGGATTACGAGCTATTGCTTATCATTAAGCACGATAGGTGGAACGTGTGAATTTTACGGCATTATCTAAATGACATACTGTTAATATTTTTAATAAAAGGAGTAATGCTTCTTGTCTTGAATGGTTAAGTCTATAGCTGTAGTTGGTGTACGCTGTTCATATTTGAGGTGTTTTTTTGCTTGTGGACAAATGGTATTTTGCATACTAATGCTTGGATGTGTATTACAGCATTAACAAGATAGAGTCAGAGTTTTTATAATATGGAAAAGGTCCTTCAGCTCATTGGATCTACACTAGTCATCAAGCAACTCTTGGGGGTTCCCATTTTTGCAAACCTTTTAGGTAGTAAGTCTCAGATTGAGCAAAGTTTTTTTTCCTCAAAAGAAAGGTTTCTCTCTATCCAAATTAGAGTGGTGCTGGAAAAGCACAGCAGGTCAGGAAGCATTCGAGGAGCAGGAAAATCAACATTTTGGGCAAAAGCCCTTTATCAGGAATGAAGGCAGGAAGCCTCCCGTTGGAGAGATAAATGGGAGGGAGGTGGGGCTGCGGAGAAGGTAGCCAAGAGTACAATAGGTGGATTGAGGTGGGATGAAGGTGATAGGTCAGTGAGGAGGGTGGAGAGGATAGGTGGGAAGGAAGATTGGCAGGTAAGTCAAGTCATGGGGATGGTGCTGAGCTGGAAGGTTGGAACTGGGGTAAGGTGGGGGAAGGGGAAATGAGGAAACTGGTGAAGTCCACATTGATAGAAAGTGAGGGGTGCAGATGCTGGAGATCAGAGCTGAAAATGTGTTGCTGGAAAAGCGCAGCAGGTCAGGCAGCATCCAAGGAACAGGAGAATCGACGTTTCGAGCATAAGCCCTTCTTCAGGAAGTCCACATTGATGCCATGGGGTTGAAGTGTTCCGAGGTGGAAGGTGAGGTGTTCTTCCTTCAGGCTTCGGGTGGTGAGGAAGTGGCGGTGGAGGAGCCCAGGAACTGCATGTCCTCGGCAGAGTGGGAGAGGGAGTTGAAATGTTGGGCCATGGGGCGGTGGGGTTGGTTGTTGCAGGTGTCCCGAAGATGTTCCCTAAAGCGCTCTACGAGAAGGCGTCCAGTCTCCCCAGAGTAGAGGAGACTGCATCGGAAGCAACGGATACAATAAATGACGTTTGGTGGATGTGCAGGTGAAACGTTAATGGATGTGGAAGGCTCCTTTGGGGCTTTGGATGGAGGTGAGGGGGGAGGTGTGGGCGCAGGTTTTGCAATTCTTGCGGTGGCAGGGGAAGGTGCTAGGAGGGGAGGGTGGGTTGTTGGGGAGTGTGGGCCTGACCAGGTAGTCACGGTGGAACGGTCTTTGCGGAAAGGGGTGGGGAGAGAAATATATCCCTGCTGGTGGGGTCTGTTTAGAGGTGGCGGAAATGTCGGCGGATGATGTGGTTTATGCAAAGGTTGGTAGGGTGGAAGGTGAGCGCCGGGGGGTTCTGTCCTTGTTACAGTTGGAGCGGTGGGGTTTGAGGGTGGAGTTGCAGGATGTGGATGAGATGGGTTGGAGGGCTTTACCAACCACGTGGGAAGGGAAATTGTGGTCTTTAAAGAAGGAGGCCATTGGTGGTCCATTTAGACCACATTAACTGCGTTATCCTCATCAACACACCTAAGTCACCTCATTGAAAAAGTCCATCAAATTTGTTCGACATGATCTCCCCCTGACAAAGCTGTGATAACTATCATTGATTAATCCTTGCTCCTCCAAGTAGAGATGAATCTGCTCCTCAGAATTTTTTCTAATATTTTCCCTATGACTGATTGGCCTGTAGTTTCATGGTTTATCCCTACCAGCCTTCTTGAATAATGGTACCAACATTAGCTTTCCTCCATGTTCTCTCGCACCCCCCCATGTGGTTAGCTCATTTAGCTGGATGGCTGGTTTGTGATTCAAAGTGATGTTAATGGTGTGAGTTCAATTGTCAAGCCAGCTGAGGTTATCAACCTGTCCCTGTGCCTGAGGCATGGTGGCCCTCAGGTTAATCCACCACCAGTCTTCTCTCTCTAATGAGAGAGCAGTCCCTGATGGTCCAGTAGGACGATGGCAATTTTATCTTTATATTTTAAATGCTTACCTTTGTTATGAGTTATTTATAGCACAGAAACAGGCCATTCAGCACAACTGGTCCAGGCCAGTATTGATGCTGTCCTCTTTCCATGTCTTTACCCAACTACATTTATGTAGTTTCCTATTCCAGTCTTCCTCTGTGCTTAACTAACTTCTCCTTAAATGTATCTATGCTGCTCACCTCAAACACATTCTCTTCATTGAGTAAATAAGCTTCTTTGGAATTTCCTATTTGATTTATTGTCAGCAGTTTTACATTTGTGATCTCTAATTCTTGATCACAAGTGGAAACATCCTTTCCATATCTACCCTTCATCTCTCTCGTCTGCTCTTTTCTCAATAGACAAGCCCCAGCCGTACAGTCCATGGAATCCCGACAGTGTGGCAACAGGCCATTTGGCCCAACAAGACCACAGTGAACCTTCAAAGAGCATCCCACCCAGACCTATTCCGCTACCCTAACCATGTTATCTTTCATTTCTCATGCCCAACTCACCTAACCTACTCATCCCTGTAAACACTCTGGGTAATTTAGCATGGCCAATTCACCTAACCTGCACATCTTTGGACTGTGGAAGGAAACCAGAGCACCTGGCGGAAACCCACACAGACACTGGGAGAATGTGCGAACAAAATAGGAGAAGATGGTTTTGATCCATTGATCTCTGGGTTATGGGGCCAGCATGCTCCCACTGTGCGGCGGGTTCAATGATTATCAATAATCATCGCCATTGGAAACCAAAGGGTGACAGATTCTGCCTTGCCTGGCACACGTGTGGCGCGAATGAGGGCTTGTCACTTGTCAGCCCAGGCCTGGGGATATCGTCCATTGCTGCCTCGTAGAGATCTACAACACAGAAGTTAAAAATCACACAACACCAGGTTATAGTCCAACGGGTTTAATTGGAAACACTAGCTTTTGGAGCGCCGCTCCTTCATCGGGTGATCATCAACCACCTGATGAAGGAGCAGCGCTCCAAAAGCTAGTGCTTCCAATTAAACCTGCTGGACTATAACCTGGTGTTGTGATTGTTAACTTTGTACACCCCAGTCCAACACCGGCATCTTCAAATTACAACACAGAAAAAGACCCTTCAGCCTATCCAGTCTACAGTGTTGAAAAACAAATACCTAACTATTCTAATCCACTTCCCAGCCTTTGACCAAGTGCACTTTTAAGTACTCAAGTATTTAGATATTATGAAGGTTTCTGCCTCCACACCTTTCCAGGCAATGGATTCCTGATTCCCACCATCAGCTGAGTGAAATTACTTTTCCTCACATCACCTTGAAACCTCCTGTCCTTTACCTTCAGTTATGCCCACATTGATCACTCTACCAAGGGAAAAGAGTTCCTTCCTGTCTTCCTTGAATATGCCCTCATAATCTTATGCAAATCCATCTCCTCTGTTCTAAGGAAAATAACCCCACTTATCCAATCTGTTTTCGTAACTAAAATTCTCCAATCCAGGTAATATTTCTCACCTCTGCCGAAGTGTCACTTGAATTGTTAATTCTGATTTCTCTCCACAGAAGCTGCCAGACTTGCTGAACTTTTCAAGCAATTTCTGTTTCTGTTGTCTTCTTCACCACTTTATCTCCCTGCCACCTTAAGGGGCCAGTGTACCTGCACACCCTGTTCCCTTTGATCCTCAGGTTACTGCCATTCATCATGGATTCCTCGCCTTGTTTGTCCTGCCCAAGAGCATCACCTCACTCTTATCCAGATTGAATTCAATTTGCCGTTGATCAGCCCATCTATATTCTCTTCCTCACTGTTTACCACCTCAGCAAGTTTCGTATCACCTTTTCAGATAAGTGTATCCTCTGCATTCTTATGTCATTGTCATGAATCTTTTCTGCACTTCCTTTGATGCTTATTGCCTTTATGTATGATGGAGATCAGAGCTATTCACAGTACTCCAAGTGTGGTGTACCAAGGTTCTCTACATATTTCACATCACTTTCTGTTTTTCAGTTTTATTTTTGTAGTGCTTTGTTTGCTGTTTTTTAAATGGTCTTCTAATTTTGTGTCTCTCCAGTGATCTGATGTGGTAGATCTCTATTGAGAATTTACAAGTGAATATTCTCTCTCCTTCCCTAGATCTGGGCCACTGAGATAAATTAAATGTGGTACTCCTAGCCTTGCAAGAGACCACAGATTCAGCCAGGCTCCTGTTTCAACTTTGAGGTATCTCTAATGCTTGCTAATTTGTAGCTCGAGATAACACCAACTCACCAATTTGTTTGTGTGATCCTGTTAAATTTATTTGTTTCTGCTTGAGGTCTATATTGGTGGGGTTGGCCACACAAACGCAAATGAACTCCATACTCTTAGGGCATCATAAACAAAGGAATGTTTTGCATTTATTTTGCACATACCCTCATGATGATTCTAAATTCTTCATCGCCAATTAATTGTTTTCAAGGCACAGTCTTTGTTTTAAAACACCAGTGATTACACTGCAATGTGTGATGATTGTGAAAAGCTTCGTTACTGCATGTCATTCTTTCTTTAAATAAACATGGGAATCATATTGCACACAGTGATGAGGTAAATGATGACAGCATCTGTATATTTGGTAAGCTTAGCTCATTGATGAATATTGACCAGGGAAATTAATACTTAACCGCTCATCTTCAAGTCAAGAGGGTGGTGCTGGAAAAGCGCAGCAGGTCAGGCAGCATCCGAGGAGCAGGAAAATCGACGTTTCAGGCAAAAGCCCTTCATCAGAAATTCCTGAGGAAGGGCTTTTGCCCGGAATGTCGATTCCTCTGTTCCTTGGTTGCTGCCTGACTGGCTGTGCTTTTCCAGCACCACCCTCTTGACTTGAAGATGAGTGGTTAGTACTAATTTCCCTGGTCAATAATCTCCAGCATCTGCAGTCCTCACTTTCGCCACTCATCTCCAAGTTCCATTGAGAATTCTGATGCTCAGCAGAGCAGGCAGTCAAAGCATTAATTTCTATCTTGTGAAAAATAGGGCTTTGGCAGTGCCATGTACTCTTTGAGCTACATTGGAATGCCAGCCTGGGTTAAGATACTCAGGTCCTGAGTGAAGATTTGAATCTGAGACTAATGACTCATTGTAGGTACTTTAATGTTCTGTGATTTTGTGGCTCTAACTTGGGAGTATTGCTGTTGAGTCAAGTTGATGTAACCACATGATCATCCCACTCCAAGTGAACAAGTATCATAGCCATTGATAGAAAAGACCAATAATGAAACTGAAATAGATATTCCTGAACTTGAATTAGTACGAGGTTCCTATTGAAGTGACTGGTCATCCTACGCAAAAAGCAGAAGTGAAGTATATTTATGCTGAAGAATTGAAATCCATTTGTCTTCAGGCAACTTTCTGACCAGAACACACGTCTATATGATTCATTTAGTATTCAGTTACCTGTAATACTTGAAACTTTCTTTCATTGTTTAACATCTATTTGAACTTCAGTGACATTGGCAATGGAAAGAAAAATTTGCAATTCCATGGTACTTTTCATTACTTCAATTCCTGTTCAGGTGAAAGGCAAGGCTGGTAGATGTACAGAATGCTGGATGATGAGAGAAATTGAAGTTTTGGTTAAGAAAAAGAAGGAACCATATGTCACGTATACGCACAGAGATCGACTGAATCCTGGGAAGAATATAAAGGAAGTAGGAATATGCTTAAGAGGGAAATCAGAAGGGCAAAGAGGGGACATGAGATAGCTTTGGAAAATAGAGCTAAGGAAAATCCAAAGGGATTTTATAAACACATTAAGGACAAAAGGGTAACTAGGGAGAGAGTAGAGGCCCCTGAAAGATCAACAAGGCAGCCTATGTGGAGCCGCAGGAGATGGGGGAGATACTAAATGAGTATTTTTGTATCAGTATTTACTGTGGAGAAGGGCATGGAAGATATAGAATGTGGGGAAATAGTTAGTGACATCTCGAAGAATGTCTATGTTACAGAGGAGAAGGTGCTGGATGTCTTAAAACGCATAAAAGTGGATAAATCCCCTTTACCTGATCAGGTGTATCTTAGAACTCTGTGGGAAGTTAGGGAAGTGATTGCTGGGCCTCTTGCTGAGATATTTGTATCAAAGATAGTCACAGGTGAGGTGCCAGAAGACTGGAGGTTAGCTAACGTGGTGCCACTGTTTAAGAAAAGTGGTAAGGATACGCCAGAGAATTATAGACCGGTGAGCTTGACATTCGTGGTCGACAAGTTGTTGGAGGGAATCCTGAGGGATGGGATTAACATGTATTTGGAAAGGCAAGGACTGATTAGGGATAGTCAACATGGCTTTGTGCATGGGAAATCATGTCTCAAACTTGATTTGAGTTTTTTTTTTGAAGACGTAACAAAGAGGATTGATGAAGGTAGAGCAGCAGATGTAATACTTATGGACTTCAGTAAAGTGTTCAACAAGGTTCCCCATGGGAGACTGATTAGCAAGGTTAGATCTAATGGAATACAGGGAGAACTAGCCATTTGGATACAGAACTGGCTCAAAGGTAGAAGACAGAGGGTGGTGGTGGAGGGTTGTTTTTCAGACTGGAGGCCTGTAACCAGTGGAGTGCCACAAGGATTGGTGCTGGGTCCAGTGCTTTTTGTCATGTATATAAATGATTTTGAATGTTAACATGGGAGGCATAGTTAGTAAGTTTGCAGATGACACCAAGATTGGAGGTGTAGTGGCCAGCGAAGAAGGTTACCTCAGATTACAATTGGATCTTGATTAGATGGGCCAATGGGCTGAAGAGTGGCTGATGGAATTTAATTTAGATAAATGTCAGGTGTTGTGTTTTGGCAAGACAAATCTTAGCAGGACTTATACACTTAATGGTAAGGTCCTAGGGAGTGTTGCTAAACAAAGAGACCTTGGAGTGCAGGTTCATAATTGCTTGAAAGTGAGGTCTCAGGTGGATAGGATAGTGAAGAAGGTGTTTGGCATGCTTTCCTTTATTGGGCAGTACATTGAGTACAGGAGTTGGGAGGTCATGTTGCAACTGTACAGGACATTGATCAGGCCACTTTTGGAATATTGTGTGCAATTTTGGTCTCCCTTTTATTGGAACGATGTTGTGAAACTTGTAAATCTTTTCTAAACCCTTTCAAGGATGTTGCCAGGTTTGGAGGATTTGAGCTACAGGGAGAGGCTGAATAGGCTCACGCGTTTTTCCTGGATCATCGGAGGCTGAGGGGTGATGTTATAGAAGTTTATAAAATCATGAGGGGCACGGATAGGACAAATAGACAAAGTCTTTTCCCTGGGGTGGGGAAGTCCAAAACCAGAGGGCATAGGTTTAGGGTGAGAGGGGAAAGACTTAAAAGGGACCTAAGGGGCAACTTTTTCACGCAGAGTGTGGCACGTGTATGGAATGAGCTGCCAGAGGAAGTGGTGGCGGCTGGTACAGTTGCAAAATTTAAAAGGTATCTGGATGAGGACATGAATGGGAAGGGTTTAGAGCGATACAGGCTAAGTGCTGGCGAATGGAATAGATTAGGTTAGGATATCTGTTGGCATGGATGAGTTCGATCGAAGGGTCTGTTTCCGTGCTGTATATCTCTCTGACTCTTTAAAAAAAAATCCTGAAGTGTTTTACAACCAATGAAGCACTTGTGTAGTATATAAATCATAGCAACTGATTTGCACACAGCATTTCCCACACACAGTAATGAGTTGAAATTGTTGCACGTGCTACTCTGGTTGCTGACTGGGAGTGCCAAACTGACCTGGAATGGTTTGTATATACACATATATTTAGCTGAAGCAATAGGCAATTCAGTTCCTAGACCTTGCTCTGCCTTTTGATAAAATTGTGGCTGATCTGATTGTGGACTCAGTGTCACCTGCCTATTTTTTCCTCTATCTCTTGATTCCCTTGCCAATCAGCAATCTTTGATCATGACAGATAGCCTGGTTCCCTTGGGATCTGCAACTGAATTTCTTTTGATATTGAGTGAGGCAGTTCTAACATACACAATAGGTTTCCATGATCCATTCTTCTGACTAGCACTATTTAGTTAATTTGACAAGTCCCACTTCATGTATAAACTTTTTTTTAATAACAGTAAATGTAACCTATCAAAATAATTTCATTTCAGAAGTGTTTACTCATTTAGTTTGATATTTCTCATAAGTGTGAGATGTCAAATATGACCAATTTGCGAAAAAGAATGTGGGTGAGTGGAAGATGGTATCAAACCTTGTGGGGAAGGTGGGGGCTCATTGGAAGGTGGGTAGTGGACTAAAGTTCTCAAGATGATTGCTATTTAGCTTTTGCTTGGAATGTGCTCTTATTCTCCTTCCCTGTACATGCAAACTGTTATTTACCTTTCTCAGAAGGCTTTCTAAAGTTTATCAATTTAAATCATCTTTTTGCTTCTGTAACTTTCTGAAATATTCAACAGATATTTCAATTTGCAAGTGTCTTCACTACTCAAACAGTCCATGGAAAATGGTAACTTCAGGTATATATGCTGGTCATTTTCGTGTCCAAGAAATTCAACTCAACTAATTGACTTCCATGTAGCGGTTGCTAGTTTAAAAATTATATAATTGATTGATCAGGTCTTTGTGATACCCAGATCAATGCAAGTTTGCTTTTTAAATTGTGGATTCGAGTTGTAAATTTGCATCACTCTCTGAACTTAAGTTTTCAATAGATGTGGTCTTACATTCTGGCAATTTCTTTGTGTAATGTATGAGTGAATAGAGTCACTTGTGTGCCAGAAGCAGCATGATCCAGTATGTGAGCTTAGCACGCCACACTAGAATGTCATCCCAGAAGTCTAATTGGGACTGTTATTTTTTCATTCATTCTTGAGACATGGGCATTGTTATTACCTATTTACCCTTGGAAAGGTAGCCATAATGCAATTTCTTGAACGGCTGCACTTCATCTATTCAGGCCCTGTTCAGAAGGAGTTCTCTGGTTTTGGCCCAGTGTCTGTGAAGTAACTGTACTTGGCCAGGATGGTGAGTGACTAGGAGATGAACTTTCAGTTGGTGCTGTTCCATGAATTGATGCCCTTATTCTTATACATGGAGAAACTGCAAGTTTGATCTATACTATTGAAGGAAAATTCCTAGTTCAATTTGATGAGCCTGATGTCGGTGGTGGGCAAGTTGTTGGAGGGAATCCTGAAGGACAGGATGAACATGTGTTTAGAAAGGCAGGGAGTAATTAGGGATCGTCAACATGGCTTTGTGTGTGGGAAATCATGTCTCTCAAACTTGAATGAGTTTTTTGAAGAAGTAATAAAGAGGATCGATGAGGGCAGAGTGGTTGTTGTGATATATATGGACTTCAGTAAGGCGTTCGTCAAGGTTCCTCATGGGAGTCTGGTTAGCAAGATTAGAACTCATGGAATACAGGGAAAACTAGCCATTGGATACAGAACTGGCTCAAAGATTGAACAAAAGAGGGTGGTAGTGGAGGGTTGTTTTTCAGATTGGAGGCCTGTGACCAGTGGGCTACAAGGATCGGTGCTGAGTCCACTACTTCTCGTGATTTATATAAATTATTTGGAAGTGAGCATAAGAGGTATAGTTAGTAAGTTTGCAGATGACACCAAAATTGGAGGTGTAGCGGACAGTAAAGAAGGTTACCTCAGACTACAACGGGACCTTGATCAGAGGGGCCAGTGGGCTGAGAAGTGGCAGAGTTTAATTTAGATAAATGTGAAGTGCTGCACTTTGGGAAAGCAAATCTTAGCAGGACTTATACACTTAATGGTAAGGTCCTAGGGAGTGTTGCAGAACAAAGAGACCTTGGAGTGCAGGTTCATAGCTCCTTGAAAGTGGAGTTGCAGGTAGATAGGACAGTGAAGAAGGTGTTTGGTATGCTTTCCTTTATTGGTCAGAGTATTGAGTACAGGAGTTGGGAGGTGGGATATGGGCAGGGTGCTGGCAGGTGGAACTAGATTGGGTTGGACCGAAGGCTCTGTTTCCATTTTGTACATCTATGACTCTATGACTGTACTCCACTTAGTCTATTTGTTTCAAAACTTTGAAATGCCCAAAGAATTCTTTTTGTTTTGGTCATGGTTCATCTAGACATTGGTGCCTTTGTGCATGAGTCACTGAAAGTAAGCACGCACATGCTACAGGTAGTAAAGAAGGCTTTCATAGTAAGAGGATTCTAGCATAGGAACAAAGATGACTTGCTGCAATTATACACGGCACTTGAGGCCACACCTGGAATATTGTATGCAGTTTTGGTCTCCATATCTCTGAAATGATGCTCTCTCTATAGAGCGAGTGCAGTGAAGGCTAACCAAATTGATTTCTGGGGTGGTAGGACTGAAGTATGAGGAGAGACTGAGCCAATTATGATTGTATTCACTGGAGGTTTAAAATAAAGAGGAGAGATCTCATGCAAGTCCATAAAATTCTAATAGGACCAGACAAGTTAGATGCAGAAGGGGTATTCCCAATGATGGAGGAGTCCAGAACCAAGAGTTATAATTTCAGGATAAGGGTAAATGTTTTAGGACTGAGATGAGGAGAAATTTCTTCCCAGAGAATTGGGGGGGGGAGGGGGGGTGCGGTCCATGGAAATCATGACCACAGAAAATCATAGTCATAGAGATGTACAGCATGGAAACAGACCCTTCGGTCCAACCTGTCCATGCCGATCAGATATCCCAACCCAATCTAGTCCCACCTGCCAGCACCCGGCCCATATCCCTCCAAACCCTTCCTATTCATATACCCATCCAAATGTCTCTTAAATGTTGCAATTGTACTAGCCCCCACCATTTCCTCTGGCAGCTCAGTCCATACACGTACCACTCTCTGCGTGAAAAAGTTGCCCCTGAGGTCTCTTTAATATCTTTCCCCTCTCACCCTCAACCTATGCCCTCTAGTTCTGGACTCCCCATCCCCTATTTACCCTATCCATGCCCCTCATAATTTTGTAAACCTCTATAAGGTCACCCCTCAGCCTCCAACACTCCAGGGAAAACAGCCCCAGCCTGTTCAGCCTCTCCCTATAGCTCAAATCCTCCAACCCTGTAAATCTTTTCTGAACCCTTTCAAGTTTCACAACATCTTTCCAATAGGAAGGAGACCAGAACTGCATGCAATATTCCAACAGTGGCCTAACCAAAACACTGTTGTGTTTTCAAGAAGAAACCACATATAACTCTTGTGGCTAAAGGGATCAAGTGATATGGGGGAAGGGTAGGATCAGGGTATTGAGCTTGATGATCAATCATAATCATATTGAATAATGAAGCAGGCTCAAGGGGTTGAATGGTCCACTCTTCCAATCTTCTATGTTTCAATATTGAAGTTTGAGTGTTTTGCACTTCCCTATCTGTAACACAACACGTGACCAAAAAAAGGCAACCGACTACGTTTATTGCTTTGTTGCTCGACAGCTGGAGAAAGTTCAGTATTTGCTCTACTTCATCCCTCCCTTATTCTCCTTTTGCTGCAACCAGTTCTTTCCAATGAGTGTCCCAACAGTGAGAAATAGACTTCAGTCAATTGAATGCATCCTTGTGATATTTTAGCAGCTTTACAGCTAAATATTTCTGTAATCTTGCAAAAGATAACCAGAGCAAGCATAGCTTCCTTAAACTTAGACTGAAGCTTCTAACAAATATTCTGAAGGTCATATCAATATCTTAGTCAGCTCATAGTAGTCTGTCTACACTTGATGCCAGGCGCAATTCACAACCTTGGAAGCCTGTATGTATGCTGTTTGCGATTTTGAAGTGCTGAGTTGTGGTTCTTTTTTATGAATGACTTTGTGTCTGCATTGTGAAATGAGTAATATCTATAAAACACAGCAGCAACTGTTTTAATAATGCAGATGCACAGTAGCTCCTGTGTTATAAGTTGAGGTTGTGGTGGAGTGCAATCACTGGTGCTGTATTGCTTTGCATGTGCAGGATTGATCACTATCTGTGGCTACGTATCGGTGTACAATGTGGGCTTTTTCTATATGACTAATAATTCTTAGAAATCATCAGCAAAGACAACCAGTGAGTGAAACTCTTACATGCTTTAACCAAGGTGGCTTAGTGCTGAATCATTTCAGTACTGCAAATGCAGTGTTTCTATACAGATATGACTGAGGCCTCTTACAGTTCATCTGTTTGTAATTGCAACATATTTTTGTCAAAGTTGAAACTTTGTAGTGTGGACCAGGTCTTTCTTGTAAGACACATTCCTCCATGTGTCTTATTTGTCCTGTCAATAAGATGTTTGTCAAATAGCTGATTTTGTGTCTCGTGGTTCATGCAAAGTTCAGGAACAGTGATTTAACGGATTTACAATCAAAGATTAAATAGAAGTGTTTTAAATCCATTTCCACAGTCCCCAGTGCATATAGACTTGTCTATTTATCTCCGCTAACAGCCAGCACTTGTGCTTGTATGTTATGTCAGTAAACTGTGGGCTGTCTTTCCCCTTCCACTCCTCTTGCCTTCTTCCTGACCACTCATGCAGATGAAGGTCAGCAACCTTAACCTAGATCCCCATTATCTCCACTAGTGACTGGCTCTCAGGAAGGCATATAGCATTCATGACGTATCCCACGCTGACATTCATAGCAGATGCAACCTACTTTAGTGTCTTCTTTCCAGAACAAATTAGGCATATTTCTGAAGCAAATGGATTAAGTGATGTAGAATGGTAAAATCCCTTCCTGCAGATGGACGCTATCTGGTCCCCATCACCTGTTGAAGGTCCTATTAGTCCTAATCCCTGATCTTTGCTCAAACCTCTGCAAGTTAATCGATTTTAGAGTAGGTATCCAAATTCTATTTGAATTGACTTTAACCACCCTTTCAGGCAGTCCGTTCTAAATCATTTATAACTCACAGTGGAAAATTGTTCTCCTTGTATTCTTTGATTGTTGATGAAATATTTTAAATATATATCCCCAGGTCAGAAGATGAGCAGCTATGCTCAGCTCAGACAATAGTGTTTTTTGGGCCTTTTAAACTTTTCAGTTCCAAAATAAATACCTTTCTTTTGTTGTTCTGGTTATAAATGGACTTTGTGGCTAATTTGCCTAGTCATGCCATCCATGGGACGAATCTGCTTTACGGCAGCGCATTGAGATTGTCCTAAGGTAAAAGGCAGAGTGATAGTTGAGGCTTCTTAACTGGTGGTTCTAAGTTTTTGAGTTGTAGGTCAGGATGAGGTGTGTGATCAAAAACTAGGAAGGGTTTAATCTTATTTGATATCTCTCATGATTAGTTATGACAAAATAGGTGCTATTGTGTGTTGTAAGAGGATTGGATGAGATGTCAAAATTGGCAGATTTTTATATTTAACTGCAATGAATGGATTTTCCTCTAAAGATGTCCTGTGCTGAGGACAGGGAAACCAAGCTAATGTTCCACATCTGATCTTTGCGCAGATGTGAAACATTAGTCTGTCTTCCTCTTTATACACTTTGCTTGACTTGCTGAGTCACTATTCTCACTATTTTCTATTTGTTTTAGTTCCTGTCATTCAGAGGTGTGTGCCGTTTCTGAGCATCTATAACCAGATCCTGGAAAATGGGTAAAGACTTGAATATGCATGGATTCAGATTCTTCCTAGATGTCCAACTTCCGGTCTAACAAAAAATGGGAGCTAGAGAAAGTCTAGCCAGTGTTTAGGAGTATTCAGGTGTAGGGCATGAGATTCTCCCAAAATCAAAACACAAGCATTTTGTAGATTGCACTTTGTGACATTTGATGGTAACTCAGCGGTTTCTGCGTTAGAATTTGTGTATTACTAGGTAATGAGCCAGTGCTGTTAAACTGGACTCATCAATTGCTTGCAGATTGAGTGAAAGTAACCTTTGGGTTCTTATATTTTGCCCCTTTAGAAGAGATAAAAGCCATGCAACCAACAAATTACACCTGCAAAATCTCTCTCTCTCACGCTCTCTCTCTCTCTCTGTCTCTCTCTCGCATGCTCGATCTTTTGTGCTCTCTCTCTGCCCTTCTCCATCAGGAAGGGGTTATGCTGCCAGCCCAAAATGCATGCGATGGCCAAGTAAAGTAACAAAAGATGTGCCTAGAGAATGTATAAATGAAAATAGCAGAAGCTGGTGTCAATTCAATGTACAGCTTGACCTGTACGTTTTTATAAGCTGTTACTGTGGCACTTGCCAGGGAGGGGATCTTGTTTTTTGTCCTGCTCAGTTTTCGAGCCAAGGTCAAATGGGGCACTCCGATCCGCAGCAATCTTAGAGCATATTGGTTTTATCATAGAATCCCTGCAGTGTGGAAACAGATCATTTGGCTCAACAAGTCCACACTGACTTTTAAATTAGCTTGTTAAGAAATGTGTGGTGTGTTGGACATGACCCCAAGTCTTTAACTGACTATTTTAAGTTTGCAATAATCCTGAAGATTTACTTTGCATTCCAAGAATCTAGACAGGGCGATGATGAATAGAACTTGACCTTGGAAACCCAAGAGCTCAGAAAGTTGTATGCTTCCCAGCAATTCAAATACATTTTGATTTTAACGAAAATGTACTGACATGTCTTTGGTTTCCATTTTATTATTTACGTTCTTTCCCTAAAAGATAGACAATCTGATCTTTTATTTCCGGTCAATAATCTCTCTGCCTTAATCCCAGCCTTCAAAACCTTGGAAAACTTTCTCTTTATTAAATTGTGTCTCTGCAACACCCAGAGAATGAATTCATAAATAATTTCCAAAGTGGGATCTTCTGCTTCAATTTGGTAAACTTACCATACTTCAACAGGTTAGCTAGCCTGCACAATTGATGTTTTGTTATTAAAGTACTGTTTGTTAGTTCTTCACATACAGTATGTGAAGGAATAGAGAGGGTGACATTCTCTTTCTGATTTACATCTAAAGACATTTATCAACTGGATTCTGGGGGCAAGGAGCTTAGCTTAATAAACTTTCCGGAAGGTAGCTGCGTATTTATATCCTCACAACAAGAAGCTGTGAAAGTCTTTGCATGAGAATTTGATCTATGATTCTTTAACACCCCCAACAAACTTGCTGGTGTAAGTTTACAGAGATACAATGAGTTGTGACATGCTACTTAGTTCAGCTTCACTTCCTAGGCTCGCTACTAAGAAGGGCAAGAGGAGCAAAACTCTGCGATTGCCATCCATCTCCAAGTCACTATTTGGCCAATAGTTTTCCTTCTTCATTGCTGGTCAAAATCCTGGAATCTGTGACTCAACTATGGGAGTTTTTCCAGCGAAACTGTCAATAACCAAAGTACAAAACTCAGCTACTTTGGATAACTAGAGATGAGCAATGAAAACAGCTTTCAGTGACTAAAAGTGTGGTACTGGAAAACCACAGCCGGTCAGGCAGCATCCAAGGAGCAGGAGAGTTGATGTTTCGAGCATAAACTCTTCTTCAGGAATGTGGGGGCTCCAAGGGGGCTGAGAGATAAATGTGAGGAGGGCGGGGGCGGGGGCTGGGGGGAGGGTAGCTAGGAATGCTAGGAGGTGAATAAAGCTGGCGGGGTGATGGTGATAGAGTTGTGGAGATGTACAACATGAAAACAGACGCTTCGGTCCAACTTGTCCATGCCGACCAGATATCCCAACCCAATCTAGTCCTAGCTGCCAGCACCCGGCCCATATCCCTCCAAACCCTTCCTATTCATATACCCATCCAGGTGCCTTTTAAATGTTGCAATTAGTTGGAGTGGAGAGTGGAGCGGATAGGTGGGACGGAAGATGGACAGGTAGGACAATTCAAGAGGGTGGTGCTAAGTTGGAGGGTTGGACCTGGGTTGAGGTAGGGGGAGGGGAGATGAGGAAGCTGATGAAATTGACAACGTGGATTATCCCAGATGCAACCCATCTGGCTGAAAATTTCCTAGTGAGGATTCACACTATTCTAAGCACGATAGTAAAACATTTCTCTGCAGCAGTTTCCTCCTTGTGTGTATTTAGAAACTCATCTCTGATTCTAGTTGTTACTGAACTCTTGGGCTCTTGGGCAATGTTTCTGCGTTTCTTTCACTGAAGATTCCTGAAGAAGGGCTCATGCCCGAAACTTTGATTCTCCTGCTCCTTGGATGCTGCTTGACCTGCTGCGATTTTCCAGCAACACATTTTCAGCTAAGATGTGAACTTCAGTCAAGGAGCTGATGGTGTCTCTAATCTTGCTTTGAAAGGATTACAAATTCTGCTCTCACTTTCTATGTTAGACTTCAGATTGAGTGAAAAGTCGGGATTTGTTAGGAATTTGGGGCTCATTTTAGGTTTTGTGTGTGTGTCCCCATCTGCCTGCCCGTCAAGCCATATTTTACTTGTGATTGTTTTTGTTTGTCTTGCAGGCCACCCAGCAGTTTCTAGAAGAGATCAACAAGTGGACAACGCAACATGGTGTCTCTCCCCTGTCCTGGAACGCAGCAGTCAAATTTCTAATGGCCAGAAAATTTGACGTTTACCGTGCCATTGAACTATTCCACTCATACCGGGTAGGCTGACTTCTTATTGTTAATGGATTCTGGATTAGTGGTGCTGGAAGAGCACAGCAGTTCAGGCAGCAGCTCCTCGGATGCTGCCTGAACTGCTGTGCTCTTCCAGCACCAATAATCCAGAATCTGGTTTCCAGCATCTGCAGTCATTGTTTTTACCTAGTTCTTATTGTTAATGATTCTTGCAAGATTATGTAGGTTGTCAGTCTTTTGATCTCTGAGTAACATAACCTGGTTCTGTGGAATCTGAATTGAAAAAAAACATTGTCCCATTATGACATGTATCTGTGAATATGTGTATTTGAGAGAGAAATAGATTTGTTTTGTGCACACTGAGCAGTCTGCATGTGGGGAAAGGAGTGGATTATGATATCATCACCCTTGTTTTCTCGATTACTTGCATAATGGGTAACACTATTTTGCATTAATTTTGAGTGTTCTGCAGTTTATTTGTGCTGAACATCGACGTTCTTTGTTTTTGCATCATATGTTCCATTGAAGGATTTATGGTTATGCAAATATGAAGCAGATAGATCGCATTCACCCAGTTCATTACTTTTGCAAATAAATGATCAGCAAATATGTTCAAACAGGAAGAAGTTATACTGGCAACAAAAGTCCTTGAACCCTGACATCATGAAGGAATTAAATAATCTCAATTGGAGCCTTAATTTCGTACATGCATCTCGAAAGTGTACTTTCAAAAAGAAAAGTGAGAAAGTATTTCTTTTTTAAGTTTTCTTTATTCTGTTGTTGTTCTTTGCTTAAAGTGTTAATATTTAAGCAAATTAGGATGTTTCCCTGGGATTTTGTTTAAATGAGCTAAAGAGATGGGAGAGTGTTTAAATATCAGCAAGACTTACCTTCCCCTCCCTTCTGTTGGATTCTGTGCATGTTTTTAACCATCAAACTCATTGTACTGTAAACCTAAGGATATCGGGAATGGGGGAGAATAGGAGAATAGAGCTGAGGTAGAGAGTTGTCATGAGTGAATGATGGAACGGGCTTGATAAAATATATATTGTCTATTCTTATTTCTTTGGTTCTTATCTTGAACAACTGTTCAAAATACAAGGGATGGGAGGAATATAGTTTTGTTACTAACTTTTTACTGGTCCTTTGACACTAGTTGCTTTTTATATAGTGTCATATGGCATGGAAAGTTTGTGCTTCCTTCAGATTAATGCTGGCTCTTGAATATTCAGCTTCTCAAGTCCCCATAGCTATTAATTCCCATTTTCCCTACTTTGGTTCTATATTTCTTAATATTGTTAACTGACAAAAGTTCTCTTGGGCTCAGTTTTGTGATCCATGTTAAGGTTCTGTGAATTGTGATGACTTTTGGCGATGACTGTGACAGTGGAACTTGGCTAAAAAAAAGCTTCCGTTGGAGGCAGCTCAATGACCAATTCTTGTGTGAATTTAAGAAGTTGAACTCTACCTGAGGAACTACCTGAGTTTTGTAAAACCTTTATAGTGCCATGGAGTACCATGTGTGTTAAGGGTACTGCCAGAAAATCTGTAGGATTGGTCATTGTTGGCTTGGTAAAGTGTAGTTTATGATTTCTGCTGAAGACAGTTTGCCTGTAAATTTGGATTCCTGAAGAAGGGCTTAAGCCCAAAACGTCGATTCTCCTGTTCCTTGGATGCTGCCTGACCTGCTGCGCTTTTCCAGCAACACATTTTCAGCTCTGATCTCTAGCATCTGCAGCCCTCACTTTCTCTCTGTAAATTTGTATTTCATTTACATTGATTTTGGTTTGATTGTTAAAGTAAAAGATGTAACAAGTGAAATGCTGTTAGTTGTTTTCCTTTGCTTGCTTAGTTTGGTAACTTTAGATCTTTTAGGTTATTGGTCTATGTGGCGACCATGACAATAGTCACACACCTTTCCTTGTCAAAGCTGTGAAATCTCTCCTATACCACATCCATTCCTTTTCCTTCCTTCAACAGACATCAGTGTTTTTAAGACCAAACTTGGTGATACCTAATGGCTGGCTGTTTTCTCAGTTAGCTTGTCTCCTAGTTTGCTTAAACAAAAGTATCCCCTTTTAACTTGGTTATTCTTTTGTGAGGGAGTCACCAAATGTGAGTGCGTTCAACATTTGAGGTTTCGAATAGATGAATAATTCTGTTTGAGACTGCAGCTTTTGAGTTGATAATTTTCTTATATTTGTGTCTTTTCCATTTTATTTGTTTCTATCGCTGCTTAAGTAGAAGGCGGCAATGGAAAACCATAAGGCGAGGGAAAGGGTACATTTCTTAAAGATAAACAATGCATGGCCACCGACAATTTGTTTATTACTGAACTTATTCAAGAAAAAGATATTGAGAAGA
This sequence comes from Chiloscyllium plagiosum, assembly GCF_037043375.1. Taxonomy (NCBI): domain Eukaryota; kingdom Metazoa; phylum Chordata; class Chondrichthyes; order Orectolobiformes; family Hemiscylliidae; genus Chiloscyllium; species Chiloscyllium plagiosum. The sequence continues at coordinate 24,289,057 of NW_028270180.1, read as the reverse complement.
AACTGCTATTCACTCCATGTTGAGTTTTACTGACCTAGTTAGAAAGACTGCTGTACTTATCTATGTGTGCATTTGTTTGTGTATGTCTCCTGTTTTCAGCTCCTTTTGGGATTCAAGCAGTAGATGAAGACAAACTGCCTAAAGTCCAATTGGAGGGTATCCAAAAATTCAGATCCCACACAGTAATTCATAAGCCATGTGCAAAGGACAAATTCTTTCCCACAGCTGTTGATTCCACTTCTACCCTGCTTTCGCCCTGAATAAAAACATAGTTGTGGATAGACTGGATTAGGTTGCTGCATTCTGTGCTAGAAATTAAAGGCATTCTAAGTCATTGCTGCCAACTCAGAATTAGGAACACAACAAGTAACGCCAGACCAACCCTTGTCTTGTATTCTGATTAGAATTACATTTAATGTGTTGTGCACTGTCCTCCATTCCATCTGTGGAAGCCTACCAACATTTCACTTGGCTTGTGTGCTGACGCAGTCATGTAACTGTACAGCCTGAAAGTAATTTTGACTCATTCCTTCTCCAATGCCAAATGCAGCTTGAGGACTGTAATGTTTTGTTTCGCATATACCGTATATACCCGTGCATATGCCAACCTCATGTATACGTTGGACCCTTATTTTTGGCCAAAAATCTGGTATGTTTCATATAAGTCGACCCTAGTTTTTCAGGGGTTTTTTTCCTAACCATATATACATCCTTAAAGGCCATAATTTGCACATTTTTGATCCAAATACACATTTTTGATTCAATACCTGTGTCATCACATGTTACGCACACCAGTATATGCTCAATGTGATTTTCAAATCGTTAAATTTAGTGTTGATAACTATATCTGCAATGTGTGTGTGTGTGTATGTATATATATATATATATATATATATATATTTCTATGTAATATTTACATACACATATTTGACCTGTGCATGCAAATATAAAAGCATCTTATGGCAGCCCTCGACCTTGTCTCCCTGCTGTTGCCTCATTTTCTTAGAAGTAGGTGTTGCATACAGTTGTGCTTTGAACATGTTGTGAAACTCCCCCAAACTTTGCTGACAAAACGGCATTCCGAAGAAACCAGTATGCACCACCGTTTAAACTGAAAGTTATTGTAGTTGCAGAGAAGAATAACAATAGCGTAGCTGCAAAGGAATTCTGTGTTTCTGAAAAACCTGTCCGAGCTTGGAGGAAAAAAGCTACACAGTTAAAGGCTATGCCAAAACAGAAGTATGCAAACCGAGGAAAGCTGAACCAGTGGCCACAACCAGAAGAAAAGATTGCTGACTGGATAATTCAGTGTTGTCCGACTGGAAGCATACTGACTCGACAGTGTATAAGAATGCATGCCAAAAATGAAGCAAAAAAAATGGATTCAGTGATTTCAAAGCCAGTGCTGGATGGTACAGTAGGTTTATGAAAAGGTATGATCCAGTGCTTAGACAGAAAACCAAGATTGCCCAACATCTACCAGCAGAACTTAACGACAAGGTTAATAGGGTCCATCGCTTTGTCGTCAGAACTTGGAAGGAAAATGGGTACAGGTTCGCATGCATCGGCAATCTGGACGAAACTCCAATGAACTTTGATATGGCAGACAACAGAACTGTGGACAAGAGTGGAGCACCTGCAGTTTTTTTTTGTCTCTAACCAAGATTGGAGCAAAAACAGTTTTGGTTAAGACTAGTGTCATGAAAGGAGTTGATTCCCTGTGGTACTTGGTTGTATGGCAGATCGAACAAAATTAAAGCCTTTGGTGATTTTTAAGTGGAAAACTCTGCCCAAACAGAAATTTCCCAAAGGCATTGTTGTCCTCATCCATTAAAAAGGGTGGATGGATGAAGGTGACTGCAAGACTTGGATTAAGGAGGTCTGGAATAAGCAACCAGGTGGACTTAGAAAGGAAAAAAACGCTTACTGGTTTTGGGATATGTTCAGATCACACAGAGTAATAAGTGTTATCAGTGAACTTCGAGCTAACAATTCTGACATTGCAGTGATTCCTGGAGGCCATATGACCTTTTAAGGATTTAGTACGGAAGAAATGGGACACTTTGGATGCAAGAAGGGGAAGAAAGCTTCACAAAGGGTGGCAATGTGTACTCCATTACTTGCAACTGTATGTGAGTGAATTGTTGAGTCCTGGAAGGAGATGAAAACTGAAATCATTGTGAAAGCCTTCAAAAAATGTGAAATTTCTAATGCTTTCGATGGTACGGAGGATGACTGTATGGTCAGATGGAAGTGATGACAAATCAATTGATGATCCCCTTGACAGTGCAGATGAGGATGATCCATACGACGATATGGTTGACCCATACAACTGGAATGAATTATTCTGTGGTGCAACCGATGAGGACAGTGAGTTTGAAGGATTCTAATGGACTTTTGCATTACTGGTAACTTATAGTTTTAAGCAGCTATCCCATAATATTTGTGATATACGGTGAGAAGAGTTTTTTTTGCTGTGAATATTAGTTTTTTTAATGTAAAGTATTTTTCGTATACTATTAACAGTTTCATGCGGTTGTCTTTTAATAAAATACTATCAAACTATTTTTGTTTTTACTGTTCCTCTGTTTTAATTTCATGAATTGTGTGTTGTACAAATACCCCAGGTAGATGGCCTGACCACCTGCTGGTATGCCTATTAACTTTTGCACATCTATGTACACCTACATGCACATTACGGTACTGGTAACTGGAAACGGTACGACAGTACCATTCTACTGTAGCAAGCAGAATGGAGACAGTTATTTTGCAGATTAATATTCAATAATAGCCATAATTCTTTTTCCTTTTGTTGTTTATAATTTTATATAGAGATCTGGCTCTTCATTTTTTTGACTCATGCCAAGCTTGAATTCCATCCCCTCAAACAATAACTCGTGTATAAGTCGACCCCCTAATTTCAGCCTGGAAAACGGTCTCCAAAACTCGACCTATGCACGAGTATATACGGTAGCTCCCCAACTATACTTGTGCAATAGCATGTCACTTCATCGGAGCTGCAATTATTTCACGTGGACAACAAAGTGCCTTATTGTCAACTATGAATTGCATATTAAAATAAATTATTGGACTCCTGTCAGTTATCTGATTGTTCAGGTCCTTGCCTATCTTGATGCCTGTCCAGAAGCAGATACAGTTTTCTAAATTGAATTGCCCTGGAAAGGACTTCACTCCCACCATAGATCGACAGTTTATGTTTTTGGCATGGTGCTGGTGTTGAAGTGCAGGATAAGAAATTTGTATTGTTTTGGAATTGGCATTTTGTGGAGTAGAATTATTCTATTAAATGCTTTTTAAAAATTATTTAAGTTCAACAAAAATAACTGATGCTGAATATAATATGGTTATAACCGACTATGGCGCAATATAACCAATCCAACTGTAGAGAGAAAAGACGCACAATCCTTTTGTGTGTAACTTTTATCACAGCTGAAATTGATCAAACCTGTTTTTCTTTTGTATACATCTGTGTTTACTGCCACCCCTACCTCATCTTTTAAGTCTAAATCTCCCATTTATAAAGCAGGTGGACAACTGTTAATCCAGAAACTCTCAGGAAGAATTCTCTCTCCCTCACCTGCTGTTCCAATTCCTAAGGGAAGTGGGGAGAAGAGGGTGTGCTGAGGAAGGGGCAACAGCAACAGTTGCACAACACAGAAATGAATAGCACTAGTTTCCTGTCCCCGTGCATAATGATGACATTAGCTCCACCTACTTCCTGTTCCAGTGCATTGGCAGGAGCTGGTGTTTTTCATCAACTGCAGGAGGTGCACTCTCAGCTCATGTAGGTAACGTGCCTGTGATGCTGCAGGTAACTGTGTGTATCTGAAACGCCAGCTTAATTGTTGCATTTCAGGTTTCTAGCACATGTGGTTTTCTCTGCTCAGGTGCAACTTGAGTTCTGCCAAGATTATCAATTCAGGGATATGATGGGTAAGAAGGAAGCTGCAAACATCAGAGATAAGATTTAGGGTCCACTGCATCTATCTGTCAATTCTAGATGTGTTAGATTGTTTTTTTAATGGAGAATGAGTTATGCATACATCTTAAAAGAGGAAGAAAGGTACTTGCCATCACACTGTCTCAAACTTGGCAGGTAAAGTGTTGTTGAGAATATGAAAATGATAAACTGAAGTTCGCTTATTTGATGAAAGTCATAACAGTCGCTGATGTGTAGCTCTTTCATTCCCATTTTTCTAGATTATCTGCATGTATTGAATATCTAAATATGAAGATCCACTGTTGACAAGTAATTCAGACTTTTGTATCAAGAAGCCCCACAAATTAAATTGATGTGATCTTTGCAAAGCCAGAGCTGAAACACAATACACTTCACTTAAAAGAATTAGAGTCATAGAGTTTACAGGAAAGTACCTCGTCATTTGAAAATATATTTGTGGTCACTATACTTCACCGATTGGTTGCTGGGTAATGATTTGTAGAATATCATGGTGAGAGTGAACACTTTTTTTCTTTATACCTTGCAGTTTTATAGAGTAAATGAAATACCTTTGGTTTATTTCCAGGATACAAGGTTGAAAGAAGGGATTGTGAAGTTGAAACCACATGAAGAGCCTCTTAGGTCTGAACTGCTGAGTGGCAAATTCACCATCTTGGTAAGTTTGTGGTTTGTCTTTTCCTTTATGATTTTCCAACTTGGTGGTGGTTGGGAGCACCATAAACAGGAAATGTTATCCTTTGCTGTATGATTTAGCATTTATAGTTCACCAGATCGTGAATTAAACATTTATACATGGAATCATAGTTCCAGGGAACAGGGATCTAAATAGTACCCCACAGGGACTTTTTGGCAGAAGTTTGAAGAGAAAGCTACTGACATTGTTCGATTCTACCTCCTTCCCAAGATCCACAAGCCTGACCACCCTGGCCGACCCATTGTCTCAGCATGCTCCTGCCCCACTGAACTCATCTCCACCTACCTCGACACTGTCCTATCCCCCCTAGTCCAGGAACTCCCCACATACGTTCAAGCCACCACCCACGCCCTGCACCTCCTCCAAGACTTCCGTTTCCCCGGCCCCCAACGCCTCATCTTCACCATGGATATCCAATCCCTCTACACCTCCATCCGCCATGACCAGGGCCTCCCGATGTTTCCTCTCCCGATGTCCCCAACAGTACCCTTCCACCGACACACTCATTCGTTTGGCCGAACTGGTCCTCACCCTTAACAATTTCTCCTTTGAATCCTCCCACTTCCTCCAGACCAAAGGGGTAGCCATGGGCACCCAAATGGGCCCCAGCTATGCCTGTCTCTTTGTTGGCTACGTAGAACAGTCCATCTTCCGTAATTACACCGGCACCACACCCCACCTCTTCCTCCGCTACATTGATGACTGCATTGGCGCCACCTCGTGCTCCCGCGAGGAGGCTGAGCAACTCATCAACTTCACCAACACATTCCACCCTGACCTTAAATTTACCTGGACCATCTCTGACACCTCCCTCCCCTTCCTGGACCCCTCCATCTCCATTAATGATGACCGACTTGACACTGACATTTTTTTACAAACCCACTGACTTCCACAGCTACCTTGATTACACCTCTTCCCACCCTATCTCTTGTAAAAATGCCATCCCGTATTTCCAATTCCTCCGCCTCTGCCGTATTTGCTCCTAGGAGGACCAGTTCCACCACAGAACACACCAGATGGCCTCCTTCTTTAGAGACCGCAATTTCCCTTCCCACGTGGTTACAGGTGCCCTCCAACGCAACTTGTCCACATCCCGCACCTCCGCCCTCAGACCCCACCCCTCCAACTGTAACAAGGACAGAACACTCCTGGTGCTCACCTTCCACCCTACCAACCTTCGCATAAACCAAATCATCTGTCGACATTTCCGCCACCTCCAAAAAGACCCCACCACCAGGGATATATTTCCCTCCCCACTCCTTTCCACCTTCCGCAAAGACCGTTCCCTCCGTGACTACCTGGTCAGGTCCATGCCCCCCTACAACCTACCCTCACATCCTGGCACCTTCCCCTGCCACCGCAGGATCTGTAAAACCTGCGCCCACACCTCCTCCCTCACCTCCATCCAAGGCCCTAAAGGAGCCTTCCACATCCATCAAAGTTTTACTTGCACATCCACCAATATCATTTATTGTATCCGTTGCTCCCGATGCGGTCTCCTCTACATTGTGGAGACTGGACGCCTCCTAGCAGAGCGCTTTAGGGAACATCTCCGGGACACCCGCACCTATCAACCACACCGCCCCGTGGCCCAACATTTCAACACCCCTCCCACTCTGCCGAGGACATGGAGGTCCTGGGCCTCCTTCACCACCAGACGCCTGGAGGAAGAACGCCTCCTCTTCCACCTCGGAACACTTGGACCCCAGGGCATCAATGTGGACTTCAACAATTTCCACATTTCCCCTTCCTCCACCTCACCCTAGTTCCAAACTTCCAGCTCAGCGCTGTCCCCATGACTTGTCCTACCTGCCTATCTTATTTTCCACCTATCCACTCCACCCTCCCCCTGCCCCGACCTATCACCTTCATCCCCTCCCCCACTCACCTATTGTACTCTATGCTACTTTCTCCCCAACCCCACCCTCCTCTAGCTTATCTCTCCACGCTTCAGGCTCTCTGCCTTTATTCCTGATGAAGGGCTTTTGCCCGAAACGTCGGTTTTACTGCTCCTCGGATGCTGCCTGAACTGCTGTGCTCTTTCAGCACCACTAATCCAGATACTGACATTGTTGCTGGGTAATACAGTAGGGTCCAATTATCAGTTCATGGATACTGTTCTGCCTATATTCACTTAAAGAGTAGCTAGGTAAGCACATGAGGGAGGACAAACAAAGTGAGATAAAGAGGGAGGCAGGATGGCACTCCTATAAAGTATAAATCCCAGTAGAGACCAGTTCAACCTGTCTCTGAGCTGTAAATCCTATGTGATTGGACAACTAAGAGATGTGATCGATAAAGTTGAGTTTGCAGCAGTGATGGCATATTTGCAATAATCTTGGCCCTAATTGACTCTTGTTTGAGTATGGTTTTGTTCTTATTCTGCTTGACTGTGTGATTGCAGTCCTTGCTTCAGTCTCTTCCATGACACTTGATGCTTTCTTGAAGAAGTAATGCCTGTTCTTGGCTGTGTTGAAATAGATTTTCATCCCTCTCTGTTATATTCCTTGGAGGCCTGATGTAAATCCCAGTAGTTTTGGGAGTGTCAGAGCAGCAGTGAGCCATTTTGGCAACTTTCACAATTTTGTTTCCTCCTTTGACCCAGTGGTGATGGCCTAGTTACCTCTCTGAGAAGTTAGTAGATCAATTTTACCACAATTATGAGCTCATTTTCAGATAAAAATGTCTACATATCATAATTAAAAATCGTACCTTTTTTCTGTAGCTCAAATTACTGCTCCATGGGATGAAGAGGACAATATTGACATGAGATGCCCTGATTAGAGAGCATGACTACAACTGTATAAAATAAACATGGTTAGGAAGATTCTAGAAATGACTCTTTGTGATTTACTGGAAAATGTATGTACAATGCATTCCAAAAGTGCAGTGAAATTTTATTTATTCATTCGTTCATTTAGATACAATGATGGAAAGGCAGAAACTTTCCTACCTCCCACCTTGGGGTTTTTTCCAGGTCTCCACCTTCGTTCTACCTGAGAAGGATGTGATATTACATAAGTGCTTCTTGGACAGGATAAGGAAGGAGAAAAGTGAAAGAAATTTGCGATCAGGAAGTAGCAGCTTTAGGATGGAAGAAACTTAACATGGATTTATTTGTAGGCAATTGTGACAACAATGTAAAAGCATCTTTGATCACAAGCTTAAAACTAAAAATCATAAATTTCTGAAGGCTTAAAATTTATTACATTGAATTGGATCAAGTTTAGAATTGTATTTTATCTAAAATGATTCCAGCAATGCATTTGTTCCTCTAACTTCTCTTGGCATTAATTTGCAGAGTATTGCATCAAATGGACAGTTTTTGTTGCTGGAAAAATCAAAAGCTTGGCATACGAAAAAGTTATTTAACATTAAAGCTTTAATTAAATGTTTAAGTTTTTTTTAATAGATATTTTTATTAGAAATTTAACAGTTTTACAAGTTTACAAAAATAAACAAAACTCTCAAGTACAAACATTGATATACAATTAAATCTTAAATATATAATAACCAAAATTTAACAAAAGAAAAATACAGAGGAAAAAAAAAACAAAACTCAACTAACTACTAATCTAACCTCCAACTAACTGGAGTGTATATTTAAGTCTCTTACATTATTCAAATAAGATAAAGAGAAAAAAAAAACAGCAGATAACATAGAAATTGGGTAGTGAGGTACATGCTCGGAATGTGTTAACATCAAATGTAACAAAACCCGTATTCGTGCGGGATTCCTCTCCCAAGGGGCCCCGGACTGGCCAGGTTCGTAATCTCAATTAAATAAAAGCTCTTGTTAGGATAGCCGAAATATCTGTATTCATGTAATTCTAGAAGGGCTGCCATATTTTATAAAATAATTCGGTCTTTCGGTGCACCATATTTGTAAGGAAGTCAAGGGGAATACATTCCATAATTAATCTGTGCCAATTTGAAAGTCCAGGGGGGCCCTCAGCCACCCAGTTTACCAAAATATTTTTCCTTGCCCAGAAAGAGAGAATAAAAAATAGTCTCTTCCCATGCATGTCCAGGGAGGATAAGTTCGAAAAGCCTAAAATGAGAGATACGGGGTCCACTTTAATTTCCGTTCCTAAAATTTCTGTCAGGGCACTTGCTACTTTAGTCCAGTATCTGCGGATCTTATGACAGGTCCATAGACAATGTACAAGAGTGCCCATCTCTATTTTACATTTGGGACACATAGGAGATGCCCCTGCCCTAAATTTTGCCAATCGATCTGGTGCTATATTGGCCCAATGAAGTATCTTCAGCTGGATAGCCTGAGTTCTGTTACAGATAGTGATTCTTCTAGCGTTTTCCCAAATGTCATTCCACATATCTGTAGAGATTTCTAGTCCCAATTCCTGATCCCATGTTTTAAGCAGATTGTCCATATCTCCCGATACTTCATCATTTAGTAAATGATAAATAGTACTGATGGAGGATACCCCCATTGTCGTAGTACTCTACATTCTCTATCTGATTTATAAAGACTATCTAATAACGTAGTCTTCTTCTGTATATAGTCTCGAATTTGGAAGAATCGATAGAGGTCTCCATTAGGTAATCCGAATTTTTGATGCAGCTATTCAAAAGACATCAGGACCCCATCTTTAAATAGGTCCCCTAGACATGAGATACCCCTGGGATCTCCAGAGTTTAAAAGAGGCATCTGTAAACCCCGGTTGGAATCCCCATGCTCCCACTATCGGCGCATAGGGGGATGTTTTATGTGAGTTGCCCTCATTTTGCCGCATTATATTCCAAGCTTTAATTGTATTTAGTATTATAGGGTTTTTACAGTGGTCCGTAATGATTTTCCTCTTGTCTGAAAATAAAAGGTGAATAAGTGGGCATTTTACTTGAGAAGCCTCGATGTCCAACCAGATTGATTGTGGATCAAACAAGACCCAATCAGCTATGTAACTTAATAAAGAACTTAATTGATATTTCCTAAAATCTGGGAAGTCCAATCCTCCCCTTGCGTGTGGAAGCTGTAGCTTCTTCAGCTTAATGAGGGGCTGTCTATGATTCCAGATAAAGGAACCCAACCAGCCATATAATTTACGTAGGTGCCAGCCTTGGCAGCATCACCAGAAGCATTCTCATAGGGTGTAGGAGACGGGGCAGGACGTTCATTTTAATTAGTGCTATTCTACCCAGCCAGGAAATTGGAAGGTCTCCCCATCGCTGGAGGTCCTGCCTTATCCTTTCCAGTAAATGCACAAAGTTAGCCTTGTATAACTGACCAAATACTGGGGTAATAAAAATGCCTAAATATAAGAAACCCTCCAGGGACCAACGAAAGGGAAAATGGGATCCGTCCACTAAGTGGGGTTTCATAGCAAGGCCACCCATTGGCATAGCCTCTGACTTTGAGAAATTAATTTTATAGCCTGAGAATGCGCTAAATGTATTAATAACTTGGATTAAACGAGGTATGGACATCAGAGGAATAAAATACTGAGGAATAGAAGAACATCATCTGCATACAGGGTAATTTTATGTTTACCTGTACCAATCCTCGGGGCCGTTATATTAGGATCAGTCCGTATAGCTTCTGCTAGTGGTTCAATTATTAGCGTAAATAACAATGGCGAGAGAGGACATCCCTGACGGCAGCCCCTACTGAAGCTATCCGAACCTAATCAATTGGTAACCACAACTGCTTTGGGATCACTATACAATATTGAGACCCATTTGGTAAACACCTTTCCAATGCCAAACCTTTCCAATGTGTAAAACAAATATGACCATTCAACCCTATCGAATGCCTTTTCTGCGTCTAATGAAACTACTACTCCTGGTATCTTTCCCTGATGGCAGGCTTGAATCATATTCAAAACCCTTCTAATATTATTGGATGATCTACGGCCCTTAATTAACCCCGTCTGATCCTCCTTTATGATATGTGGCCGTACCCTTTCTAGTCTCAATGCTATGTTTTAGAAAGAATTTTAAAATCTACATTTAGCAAGGATATTGGTCTATATGACGTACAATCTTCTGGATCCTTTCCTTTTTTAAGGATAAGAGAGATATTTGCCTCTTTCAGCGAAGGCGGGAGACAGCCCTGACTATATGCATAGCTATACATGTCCATAAGTGGACCAGCCAATATTTCTGTAAATTCTTTATAGAATTCAGCTTGAAAACCATCTGGGCCAGGGGCCTTACCGCTCTGAAGTTGCCTGATTGCGTCAAGTATTTCTTGGACAGTTAGGGGAGCATTTAAGACCGATACCTGTCCCGGAGTTAGGCCCGGAAAGGTCAAATTTTTAAAAAGTGATTGCATCCTCCTAGTCCTGTCTTCACAATCCTGCGATTTATATAAATCAGAATAAAATTTTCTAAAGCTTGCATTAATCTTTTTATGATCATGAGTCAAAATACCCGTACTTTCCTTGATAGACGTGATAGTTTGAGGAGCCTTTTTTTTTCTTTGCAAGAAATGCTAAGTATCTACCCGGTTTGTCGCCAAATTCATATAACCTTTGTTTTGCAAATAATATTTCCCTCTTAGCTGTTTGGGTAAGCGTAGTGTTTAGAGCTGTCCTAAGGGCCGTAATCCTTTGCAATTTAATAATAGAAGGTCTATCAGCGTATGCTGTTTCAGCTGCTTTTAAGCGAGCTTCGAGCAGACGCTGTTGTTCTCCCTTTAATTTTTTCTGGGTCGCTGAGTAGGAGATGATCAAACCTCACGCGTAAGCTTTGATGGTCTCCCACATCATTGATGGGTTGCTAGCCGTACCTAAATTAATTTCTAAAAAAGTTTTAAATTCTTGAGAGAAGTACTTTACAAATTTACTGTCTTTCATTAGAAAGGGGTCCATACGCCAATGCCGAGGGGATGTCCTCGCCTTGGTTTCCATATATGCAGCAGCGTGGTCGGAAATTGCTATGCTACCTATTTTACAGGATGATATGGAATTTAAAAAAATCGAGGGGGCAAAAAACATATCAATTCTGGTATGGCATTTATGTGGATTGGAGTAAAAAGAAAAATCTCTGCCCTGTGGATGAAGACATCTCCACACATCTACTAATCCTAATTCTTTGTTCAAATCCACCAATTGTCTAGATCTGGGAGATGCTCCTGCAGTACTCTTGGGAATCCTATCTATTTCCAGATCCATAATACAATTAAAATCTCCCTCTATAATTGTATGACGGGCACCAAGAGCCATCAATTTTGAGAAAGTTTCCTTTATAAATTTAAAGGGATGTGCCGGGGGGCAGTACAAATTTAAAATCCCATATTCCTTTCCATTTATAAGGGCTTTAATTAGAATATATTGTCCAGATTCGTCTTTTATCTGATTTAGGATTTTGAAAGGGAAATTCTTCCGAACAAGAATAACAACTCCCCTACCTTTTGAGCTAAAAGAAGAAAAAAAGGCCTGATCAAATCCACCATGTCGTAATTTCAAGTGTTCTTTATCCAACAGATGTGTCTCCGGTAGGAGAGCTATATCAACTTTTTCTTTCTTAATGTTTGATATTTTCTTCCATTTGACTGGCGAATTACACCCCTTGACATTCCAGGTGCACCACTTCACTGACTGATGAACCATAATCATCCGGGCAAATCCGAGACCCCTCGGGAGGGGAAACCCTATCCAGAACATCCCGAGCATAGACCATATAAAATTTACAAAAATAAAGGCTCTCTAATACACTCACAACAGTATAATAAAAAACTATTTCTAAATAATAAAAAAATATATAAAACGTATTTAAATGGAGATTTTCCCCCTTGTTCCCAGGGGGGTGTCACTTTCTTTCCAAAAGTCCATCGTATCCTCTCCCAACCAATGCCCCACCCTTGACCCAGGCGCTCCTCAATAAAATGAGGAGAATTCAGATATAATACAAAGCTAGAGTTAACAGTGAGCACCCTACCCCCACCCCCCACCCACATCTGGATATATTTGGTAATGTTAATACCATGTATAAACATATATAACTATAAAATTACAACCTCAACAAATAATAGTTAAATATAATAATACAAAATAGCAAGGGAAAACAACCCCGCTCCTAGAGACAGAGGTAAAATAGAATAAGGTAACCACCTCCCCCCACCAACATTAACCAAACCCCGCGGCATATATATATGTGTGTGTGTGTGTGTGTGCACATACATACATAGAATAATTTAAAAAAGCAACCCCAAGGGGGGGAGAAAATCATTAAATAGAGAACAAATAAATAAATCCTTCTCCCCACCCCCCAAGATAATATTAAACAGTAAGGTAAGAAAAAGGGGGGGGCTATAAACCAGAGTGGGGGAAAGGCAAACCAACATCCATTGTCTCTTGCAATTTATCTAAGAGAGTCCAAAAATTCCTTAGCCTTTTCTGGCGATCCAAAGTTATACACGGATCCTTCATGGTTAAAGCATAGCATTGCTGGGTAGCGTAAGGAGTACTGAATATTTAAGTCCCTTAAACACTTCTTCGCCTCATCGAATGCCTTCCTCTTTCGGACCAGAGCTGGGGAAAAGTCCTGGAATAACATGATCTTGGATCCTTTATAAATCATGGCTTGGGAATCTTTTCCAAGATCTCTAGAGGCTTCTAGGAGTATCTGCCTCTCCCTATAGCTCTGCAGCCGGAACAGGACCGGGCGAGGGCACTGGTTCAAGCCGGGCCCGCGTATTGCGACCCAGTAGGCCCATTCCACCCTTACCTGGCCTGATCCAGCCTCCAGATTCAATAACTGTGGAAGCCACTGCTCGAGAAACACTGTAAGCTGGCCTTCCTCTTCCCGTTCGGGAAGGCCTAGCAAACAAATATTTTTCGACGACCTCGAGGTCATCAATATGATTCTCTAAGGTCTGGATTCGCTGTTCGAGAGTCCGGACCTGATCCACGGCCGATTGTGCTGTAGTTTCGGAGGTCGCGGCCTTTAGCTCCGCCCCTCCGACTCGGCGCTCGATTTCTTTAATGTCCCGGTCGTGCTTTTGCAGCGCGGCCGAGAGTGAGTCCCATCGACTTCGGGATTCTTCGATGAAAGCGTCAATCTTTGCATCCAGTTTGGAGATGATTTCCACAAGGCTTGCCACTGTAGGTAAGTCCCCCGAGGCGGCTGTGGACGCCTCTGCTGCAGCTGGAGAGGGTGGGGGAGGGGTTCCTGCTTGCTGAGAGCTGCGGGCTCCCTTCCCTTTAGTCATTTTTACTAAAGATTAGATTGTTTAAATTTAATACTAAGCAACTAATTAAATTAAACAGCTATTTTAAATGATTTGGTGAGTGTGGTGGGGGTGGGTGGCCCACTTTGCCCAAGCCTTGGGAGGAGCACTATAGACTCAGACTTGCTGGGTTGCCGCCATCTTGGATCCCCCCATGTTTAAGTTTTTAATGATTACACCTTCAAACAGCATACAGAACCATCAAACAATGAGATGAATTTTTTTTTGTCACTTAATCCTTTTTTTTCCTCTAGTGTCTGTTGGTTCCGTTTCATGATACACTTTCTTGCATCTTTACTAACACAACATAATTTTAAGCATTTTGAAAAAGAAACAACAAAGCAACTTGTCTAGCACTCCATCAGGATTAAAATGGTAGAAAATGAATATTAGAAGGAAATCAATAATTTATACAATATAGGATGAGGCTGCTGATCAGGTGGACTTTGCTTGGCATGCATCAAGAATTGCTAACTATCAATCTTAGTTAATTGATTAAATTCAAACCAGGCAAGGCAATTCCAATAGGTCAAGTTTTGCTATGGGTTGCAAGAACAACTGTCAAGTATAGACAGAATCAGTGGAAGGAAGGCTAATTTTCGTGATGGATTGGGCTGCATTCACAAGTCTCCGTAATTTCCTGTGATCTTGTGCAAAGTAGTTGCTGTACCAAACTTTGATGGAATCAGATAGGATGCTTTCTATTTGTATCTCTAAAAACTGGTAGGAGTCATTGTGGACTAATGGAACCCGTAGACACTGAAAATAGGATTGCTGTCAGAAAATACAGTATTTTGTTCGGGCAGGCGGGTCTTTTAAGCAGTACTCAAGGGAACTGTATGGAGTAATAAAAGATATAGCTAAAGATATTCAGTCTAGTATATATAGCATGGAAGTAGTCCCTTCAGTCCAACTGGTCTGTGCTGACCAGACATTCCAATCTGACCTAGGCCCATTTGCCAGCATTTGGCCCATATACCTCAAAAGCCTTCCTAGTTATATACCTACCAAGATGCCTTTTAAATGTTGTAATTGTACCAGCCTCCATCACTTACTGTAGCAACCTGTTCCATACACACACCAATCTCTGCATTTTAAAAAAATACCCCTTGGGTCCCCCTTAAAATGTTTCCCCTCTCAGCTTAAACTTTTGCTGTCTAGTTTTGGACTCCCCTACCCTGGGAAAATAATCTTGTCTGTTAACTTTATCCATGCCCCTTATGATTTAACAAACCTCTTTAAGATTACCCCTCCGCCTCTGCTCCATGGGCAAAGCTCTTATTTATTTAGCAAAATTTATTTCAGTCAACACAGTTAAAGATTTCCGAAATACTACTTGTTATTGAAGGGAAGATGTGAGTGTTGTTCTGCAGAGAGCCAGTTAGTGAAAAATGACACGAGGGTTACTCTTTACTGAGTTTTGCAATTAAATAGAGTTAAACTTTACAAATATGTATCTCCTAACTCAACTACACATGTTGAATAAGTATCTCTTCATAAGTTTCAGAAAAATCAATAAAATTGAATCAAATTAATGAGCAACCACCCTTAAACGGCTAATTTAACAAAAATAAAATATCTGCTTTTTGCCTACCTGTTTGGATGTGTTAAGATGCACTTTGATGCCAGTCGGGACTTGAACCTGGGCCCCCTAGTCTAGAGAGGGAGAGGCAGCCAGTGCACAACTGGATCCCTTAATGTTGCTTTTAGTTTTATTTAATTTACTCTATTCAGACATTTTAAGTCACACCTCCATGTTAGTTGAAACGTGAATCTTCTAGCTGGAAGATGTGGAAACTACCATTGAGTCACATAACAACATTTGGATAAACAGTGTTCAAGGTATTTCCTAATCAACCTGTTCAGAGATGTTAGTACGTACCTCTCTAGCCGAAAGGACTTGTACCTGGGCCTCCAGACTCCGAGGTAGGGATGCTACTGCTGCTCGCAAAGAGCCTTTAAAACAGTGTTCAAGTGAAAACCCAGTAAATGCCCATCATCTGCTCACGATTAATATAAGTTTAACAACAGGTAGAGCAGAGTGCAGGACAGTGACTTCAGTCTTGTTTATGCTGACAATGATATTGTGAGCATTAATGGAAGAATACAAGTTAAAAATACATGAATCTTAAATGCTAACAGAGACAACATAGAACATAGAACAATACAGCAAAGAACAGGCCCTTCGGCCCACGATGTTGTGCCGAACATTTGTCCTAGCTTAAGCACCCATCCATGTACCTATCCAATTGCCACTTAAAGGTCGCCAATGATTCTGACTCTGCCACTCCCACAGGCAGCATATTCCATGCCCCCACCACTCTCTGGGAAAAGAACCTATCCCTGACATTCCCCCTATACCTTCCACCCTTCACCTTAAATTTATGTCCCCTTGTAACACTCTGTTGTACCCGGGGAAAAAAGTTTCTGTTTGTCTGCTCTGTCTATTCCCCTGATCATCTTATACACCTCTATTAAGTCACCCCTCATCCTTCTCCGTTCCAATGAGAAAAGACCTAGCACGCTCAACCTATCCTCGTACGACCTATTCTCCATTCCAGGCAACATCGTGGTAAATCTTCTCTGCACCCTCTCCAAAGCTTCCACATCTTTCCTAAAGTGAGGCGACCAGAACTGCACACAGTACTCCAAATGTGGCCTAACCAAGGTCCTGTACAGCTGCAACATCACTTCACGACTCTTGAATTCAATCCCTCTGCTAATGAACGCTAATACACCATAGGCCTTACAAGCTCTATCCACCTGAGTGGCAACTTTCAAAGATCTATGAACATAGACCCCAAGATCCCTCTGCTCCTCCACCTTACTAAGAACCCTACCGTTAACCCTGTATTCCGCATTCTTATTTGTCCTTCCAAAATGGACAACCTCACACTTGGCAGGATTGAACTCCATCTGCCACTCCTCAGCCCAGCTCTGGCCAAATTTCCCTCTATCCCATGCCTCCTGACTTTCCGCATAAGCCTACCATGGGGAACCTTATCAAATGCCTTACTAAAATCCATGTATACTACATCCACTGCTCTACCCTCATCCACATGCTTGGTCACCTCCTCAAAGAATTCAATAAGACTTGTAAGGCAAGACCTACCCTTCACAAATCCGTGCTGGCTGTCCCAAATCAAGCAGTGTCTTTCCAGATACTCATAAATCCTATCCCTCAGTACCCTTTCCATCACTTTGCCTACCACCGAAGTAAGACTAACTGGCCTGTAATTCCCGGGGTTATCCCTATTCCCTTTTTTGAACAGGGGCACAACATTCGCCACTCTCCAGTCCCCTGGTACCACCCCTGTTGACAGTGAAGACGAAAAGATCATTGCCAACAGCTCTGCAATTTCCTATCTTGCTTCCCACATAATCCTAGGATATATCCCGTCAGGCCCGGGGGACTTGTCTAGCCTCAAGTTATTCAAAATGTCCAACACATCTTTCTTCCTAACAAGTATCTCCTCTAGCTTACCAGTCCATTTCACACTCTCCTCTTCAACAATACGGTCCCTCTCGTTTGTAAATACTGAAGAAAAGTACTCATTCAAGACCTCACTACTGTCCTTGATCAGATCTCGTCATTCTCATGTTTCTCACATATGCATAAAATGCCTTGGGGTTATCCTTGATCCTATCCGCCAAAGATTTTTCATGCCCTCTCTTAGCTCTCCTAATCCCTTTCTTCAGCTCCCTTCTGGCAATCCTGTATCCCTTCAATGCTCTGTCTGAACCTTGTTTCCTCAACCTTATGTAAGCCCCCTTCTTCCTTTTTACAAGACATTCAACCTCCCTCGTCAACCAAGGTTCCCTACACGACCATTTCTTGACTGCCAGGTACATACATATCAAGGACACGTCGTATCTGTTCCTTGAAAAAGTTCCACATTTCCACGACATCCTTCCCTGACAGCCTATGCTCCCAACTTATGCTCCTCAGATCCTGTCTTACAGCATCGTATTTACCCTTCCCCCAATTGTAAAATCTACCCTGTTGCACGCACCTATCTCTCTCCATAACCAAGGTGAAAGTCACAGAATTGTGGTCACCATCACCAAAATGTTCACCCACTAACAAGCCTATCACTTGTCCCGGTTCGTTACCAAGTACCAAATCCAATATGGCCTCCCCTCTGGTCGGGCAATCTACATACTGAGTTAGAAAAGCTTCCTGTACACACTGCACAAACACCGCCCCATCCAATCTATTTGATCTAAAGAGCTTCCAATCAATGTTTGGGAAGTTGAAATCTCCCATGACTACTACCCTGTGGCTTCTGCACCTTTCCAAAATCTGTTTCCCAATCTATTTCTCCACATCTCTGCTGCTATTGGGGTGCCTAAAGTAAATACCCAACAAGGTGACTGCACCTTTCCTATTTCTGATTTCAGCCCATACTACCTCCAAAGGCAGATCCCCCTCGAACTGCCTTTCTGCAGCCGTTATACCATTTCTAATTAGCAACGCCAACCCCCTCCTTTTTTACTACCCCCTCTAATCTTACTGAAACATCTGTAACCAGGAACCTCCAACAACCATTCCTGACCCTCTTCTATCCACGTTTCCGTGATGGCCACAACATTGTAGTCCCAGGTACCGATCCACGCCTTAAGTTCACCCACCTTATTTCTGATACTCCTTGCATTGAAGTATACACACTTGAACCCATCTCTGTGTCCGCAAGTACTCCCTGTCAGTGCTACCCTCTCCAAAGCCTCCCTACATTCTTGGACATCCTGACAAACAGCTAGCCTACTTGCTGGACTACAAGTCCGGATCCCATCCCCCTGCCAAATTAGTTTAAAACCCCCCGAAGAGTGCAAGTAAACCTACCTCCCAGGATATTGGTGCCCTTCTGGTTCAGGTGCAACCCATCCTGCTTGTACAGGTCCCACCTTCCCCAGAATGCAGTCCAATTGTCCAAATACATGAAGCCCTCCCTCCTGCACCATCCTTGCAGCCACGTGTTCATCTGCACTCTGTCCCTATTCCTTGCCTCACTGTCACTTGGCATCGGCAACAACCCAGAGATGGCGACTCTGTCCGTCCTAGCTTTTAGCCTCCAGCCTAACTCCCTGAGCTCCTGAATGACCTCCCCACCTCTCTTCCTACCTATGTCATTGGTGCCAACGTGCACCATGACTTCTGGCTGCACACCCTCCCCCTTAAGGATTCTGAAGACACGGTCCGAGACGTCTCGGACCCTGGTACCCGTGAGGCAACAAACCAACCGAGAGTCTCGCCCATGTCCACAGAACCGCCTGTTTGTCCCTCTAACTAAAGAGTCTCCTATAACTAGCGCTCTCCTTCTCTCCCCCTTTCCCTTCTGAGCCTCCGAGCCGGACCTCGTGCCAGAGACCCGGTCACTGCAGCTTACCCCTGCTAGGCCGTCCCCCCCAACAGTATCCAAAGCGGTATACTTATTGTTGAGGGGAACGACCACAGGGGATCCCTGCACTGCCTGCTTCCTCCCCTTCCCACCTCTTACTGTTACCCAGCTACCCCTGTTCTCTGGCGTAACTATGTCCCTGTCGCTTCTATCTATCACCCTCTCAGCCTCTCGAATAATCCTCGGTTCATCCAACTCCAGTTCCAGTTCCCTAACTCGTTCTGTGAGGAGCAGGATCTGACTGCATTTCCTGCAGATGAAGTCGGCAGAGTATCGGTGGTCACCCCTACCTCAAACATCCTGCAGGAGAAACATTCCACTGCCTGCGCTGCCATTACTCTACACTTCGTCTCCAAAACAAGAACACTGAGTAGCTTACCTGTGGACTTTAAAGTTAGGTTAGAGGAGGAGGATGGGAGGGAGGCCCTACTAGGGCCTGGGGTCTAGAACACACCCACTCAAATATCAATCACTTACCTTCCCGACTAGCTCTGCACTCCAACTTCACTTCTGCCCAGCTCACGCCGCTCTCTGCTGTGAAAAGACCATTGGCGTCGAGGTAAGTTCTTAAATATCAATCACTTACCTTCCCGACTAGTCCTGCGCTCCAACTTCACTTCCGCTCAGCTCGCGCCGCTCTCTGCTGTGAATTGCAGTAAATTAATGTTCAGCCTTATAATTACTGTGGCTACAACAGCAAGTCAGAGGCAGGACTACCTTGGTGAGTAACTTGTTTCCCAAGATAACAGCGCTTGCCAAACTTGCAACGTCTACCACTTAGAAGGACAAGGGCACTGGATGGATGGGAACAGCTCACCTGCAGTTTACCCTCCAAGTCACTTGCAATCCTGAACTGGAACTGCGTCGCTGTTACTTCACGTTATTAAATCAAAATCCTGTCGTGGCATATCCTCACAAATGGTACTGTGGATGTACCTAACCCCTCACAACTGCAGTAGTTCAAGAAGGTAGCACATCACCATCTTCTCAAAAGCAATTACAGATGGACTGTAAATTCTGGCCTATTCAGCAATGCCCACGCCCTTTGAATGCATAACTCCTTCAAGTAAAAGAGCTGGGTGTTGATTTGATTTTGAACAGTTTGTAAGTTGAATGTGGATTGAAATGAAATAGAAAATCGTTGAGTTCAAACAGGCTAATAATGGATTGAGGACTTGTTAGCTTCAATAATGGCTTTCAAAAGGGAGCTGGATAGAGGGGGAGTTCAAGATGGCGGTGACCCAGTCGGCCTGCCCTGCTAGCTGTGCATCAGAACCTAGACAAAGTGGTGCACTTACCCTCCCTTTATTACCCAATGTGGTCATATTTGTTAGTTTTTGACCCCCAGAATTGTTCAGTGTTAGTTTAAAATAGTTAGAAAAATGACTAAAAGGAAGGGACCATGAGGATCACAGCAAGCAGGGCAACCCCTGCAGCAATGGACATGCCCGTGGTTGCAGCGTTCGCCTCCGTGAATGCCCCAGGGGACTTACCTGTGGAGCAGGGACTGGTCTCAGAGTTTGTGAAACTCAGAGAAGATCGATTCAGTGATGGAGGAGACTGGGGGCAGGCTGTAACCGATCTCGGTCATGCTGCAAAGTTATATATTTCTGTTCTATCGGGAGTGCCTATGGTTAAAGTATGGATGGGACGGGTTGAGTGCCCATTTTTAACTTTCTTGTTATAAGATGTACGTAACATTTTCTTACCTCATGTTGTCTGGGGCTGGGACACGGCTTCAGCTAGAGGAGCCATGGAGGGGTTAGTGGGTAGTATGAGTACCCCCTGTAGGCAAGGGGGAGAGTCTCTTTCATGTGAGTTATATGTTGGTCTGTCGTAGAAGTAGCTGAATTGGTAGTTTTGGTAGATGTATTTTTAAATGTATATGAACTGTTTGCTGTTGTCAGTAGGCGTGCTATGAGTGGGGTTCTTCCTCCTGGTGGGGTCATGGACTGTCTCGGATGGCTATGGTTAGCCATCCATTTAAATGGCGCATCTGGAATGTTAAGGGGAGTCATTCAGCAATTAAGAGAGAAAAGATCTTGTCAAGCCTTAGAAAAGAGAGGGTCGATGTAGCCTTGCTGCAAGAAACATATTTAATTGATAAGGAGCACTTGAAGTTACAGCAGGGAAGGTTTGGATGGGTGTTTTTCTCATCCTTTAATTCGAAAAGTAGAGGAGTTGCTATACTCATCCAGAAGAATTTCCTATTTCAGCTGTTAGACCAAATTAAGGGTGAATATGGGCAGTTTATGATTCTCCAAAGCTTTAATACATGGAGAGGAGTATGGGATTTTGAATGTGTATTGCCCCCCTACATATCCCCTCAATAATTTCAGGTTTCCAGGTTGATGGCCCTTGAGGCATGTCAAAAAAATTAAAGGGGAAAGACTTTAATTGACTTATTGATCTCGAAGTGGACAGCTTTCGAGGGCCTTGCAGGTATGTCCCCACAATCCAGTCTGTTGTTGGACCTGAACAGGGAGCTGGGTTGGTGGATGTGCAGAGAGGTTTTCACCCTAAAGGTAGGGGTTTCACCTTTTTTCTCTAACCCACATAAATGCTATTCCAGAATTGACATGTTTTTTGCCACATCAACCTTTTTGAATTTGGTGCTGTGTTGCAGAATAGGAAACATAGCCATTTCAGATCATGTGGAAGTGTACATGGAGGTCAAGGCTGGTGGTAACGGGACAGGCTCGTGGCACCGGTGCATGGATCCTTTGAACGATAGCAAGTTTATGGAGTATTTTTCACAGGAATTGCAAACCTTTTGGGACATTAATTTGGGTACAGCCAGTAATCTGTCGGTGCTCTGTGAGACTGCCAAGGCCTATGCACGGGATTTGATTATTTCTTATTCAGCAGAGGGGAGAGCAGCAGTGTTTGCTCGAGGCTCGCCTGAAGGCAGCTGAGACAGCATACTTTGACAGACCGTCTGTAATTAAATTGTAGCAGATTACCTCCCTCAGGGCTACTTTGAATGCTGCATTCACTCAGACACAAAGAGGGAAATCTCTTTTGCAAAACAGAGGTTATTTGACTTTTGTGATAAACTGGGTAGATATCTAGCGTACCTGACCAGAAAGAAGAATGCCCACTGATCTATCACATCAATCAGAGAGAATGCTGGTACTCCTACTTGTGATGCCAAAAAGATTAATGCAGCATTTAGGAAGTTCTACTTTGAGCTGTACCAGTCAGAGGGCTGTGAGGACAGTTTGGCAAAGATGGAGTCCTTTTTTAAGACCCTGGAACGTGTCCACAATTGTATTAGCCTCCACCACTTTTACAGAGGAAGTGGTGGAGGCTAATACAATTGCAACATTTAAAAGGCGTCTGGGTGGGTATGTGAATAGGAAGGGTTTGGATGGATATGGGCCCGGTGCTGGCAGGTGGGACTAGATTAGGTTGGGGATATCTGATCGGTATGGACATGTTGGAATGAAGGGTCTGCTTCCGTGCTGTACATCTCTGATTGTATGACTCTAATAGCTCTAGTCAAAATGAATGTTCTTCCTCGCTTATTAAATCCCATGTGAATGATCCCATTGCTGTCTAGGCAAGTATACAGAGGCTTGGATCTTTCATTTGGCATCATGGGCGGCTTCTTATTAAGCTAGCCAAATTGCAGCTTCCGCAGGGGATGTGAGGTTTGGATTTCTCAGATTTTAAGAAATTGAGTTCCTTACTATCCTATGTGGTTGATTGGGCTTGCCAAGACCCGCGGTCAATCTTGTTGGACATCGAGGCCTCCCAGGTAAAATGGTCCCTCATCGATTTGTTGTTTATGGACAAGATGAGGGCTGTTATGGACCATTGCAAAACCTGATTGTCCTTAACACTGTTAAAGCATGAGAATGTGACAAGGTGAGGGCAACATAAAACAATCTTCCCCTTTCACTCCCACAGTAGGAATGTTAGGATTCCGGTTGGGGTCGATGGACTTTCACTCTAAGATCTGGGAGACCAGAGGAGTCTTCTGTTTGGGATGTTTATTTGACGGGAAGGTCATGATGTCTTTTGAGCAGCTGAGCCAGAAATATGAGTTATCTCGGAGGGACCTCTTTCATTACTTTCAGGTTAGGGACTTGCTATAGAAAGTCTATATTGATGGTTAGTCCTTACAAGTCGGATATGGAGAGCAGAGTTGCTTCGGTCTACGGGCATTCTCTCAGCACCCTCAATTCCTGATGAAGGGCTTTTGCCCGAAACGTTGATTTTTCTGTTCCTCGGATGCTGCCTGACCTGCTGTGCTTTTCCAGCACCACTCTAATCTCCAGCATCTGCAGGTACCCACTTCCACCTCCATCACTTGTTAGGAGGCAGTGTTTCAAAGGACATTGAGCAGCTGTGCGGAATCTGGACTCAAGGGGTAGAAATCTTGTCAGAAGCATGGGAGGATATTTGGGAGAATGTAAGAAAGATTTTGATTTGTAACAGGATGCAGGCTATGCAACTGAAGGTACTCCACAGGGCTCATTTGGCACCGGAGCAGCTTAGGAAATTTAAGACAGGCGTGTCCCCAATGTGCCAATAGATTACTCATTGCTTGTGGTCAGGCCACAAGCTTCATAGGTATATGGGGGTGCTATAGCGTGTGTTTTGGAAGGGGTCTTGGGAATTGAGGTTAAGGTGGATCTGGTGTGCCTCCTTTTGGGTTTGCCATGGAAAACTTCTTTGGATGTGCATGGGAAGAAACTGTTTAATATTCTTTCATTCTGTGCCAGGAAGAACATTCTAATGAGCTGGGTGTTGGAGAATCCCCCGGACTTTTGGGGTGGCGCAGATTAGTTATGAAGCACATCCTCCAGGACATCCTTACGAATACGGTGCACCAGGAAACGGAATTGTTTTTTAGAATGTGGCAGCCCTTCCTGAATTATATAGACACAGACTTGTTGGCTATATTGGTCAGGGCCTTTGTGTAGTCATGAGGGCTATGTTTAGCGGCCCAGGGGCCTCTGGGTGGAAGAATCCCGAACAAATACAGGTCTGCCTGCTGAGGCCCCCGGTAGTGGGGATCTTTGATGGGTTTGCACTGAGTGCGATACCTTAACTGAATGTAATTTAATTTACCTTGGTTTAACTTGGTTTAATCTAGTTTCTTTCATTATTTATTGAATTGTAGTTTTTGTAGGTTTGTTTTCCTCTCAGTGGTCGTGGAGTAGAGTATTAGTTTGTTTACTGCTATTGTCGTTGTGTTATAAGGTTGTTATATTGTAGTGATTTTGTAATGTTGTTAAAAAACTTTAAATATTTTTTCTCAATAAAAATATTTACACAAGGGAACTGGATAAGTATCTAAAGGGAAAAACTTTATAGAGCTGTGAGACTATAATGGCAGTAGTTAAACTTCTCCTGTAGAGAGCTAGCACAGATTTAACAGGCCAAAAAATCACCTGTCTTGAAAGCCATACTATGGGATGACCAATTAGTTCATTGGAAATCCAAGCACTTGTTGGGGGAGTGTGAGGAAAGTTTTCCTTAGCATGGGAAATCAGTATGGCTGGAATCTTTATATTGTGTAAATAATTTTGCTGGAGTTGCTGAGGATATGTTTAAAACTCGTTCCAATTAAATAAGGGTGATAGAGTCTCCAACAACATAGATTTTTCATGTTCTGTGGAACGACCTAGCTTCATATTTTACAACTTGAGTGTGGCGCTGGAAAAGCACAGCAGGTCAGGAAGCATCCGAGGAGCATAAGCCCTTCATCCTGATGAAAGCCTTATCCCCGAAACGTCGATTCTCCTACTCCTCGGATGCTGCCTGATCTGCTGTGTTTTTCTAGCAACAGACTCTCAAATCTAATCTCCAGCATCTGCAGACCTCACTGTCTCCTTGACAATAAAAGATATTGAAAATAAGATTTGCAGTGTATGAATCTAATAGAATGATGCTGATCTATTATATAGTTTTCAGCTGCATCCTATTGAACAATGAGTTGGGTGAATGACAAATGTCTGGAGACTTGAAGAGAATTTCAGACTTAGGCCCCCTTTGGAAAATAACAGCAGTTTTGAATCAATTTTCTTTTGAAATTGTAAGTGCTGATTTAAGTAGTTGGAGGGAAAGTGCTTTGGAATGATCCACTTAGGAAGGAAATTAATTTATTTTCCTCAAGTGAAACTGAAATGTCCAGAATCACTGTACCAATCAATATACTAGTTCAGTACCAGTAAATACTTTTTATTTTAAAAAGAGTAAACCTGAAAAGGAAATACTTCAGGAAACTTTTTTTAAAGGACCTTTGAAGCAAAGCATGTCTTCTTTGATGAGCAGGCCTGTATTTGACTCACTCAAGCTCATTTTGTAAACCTTCCTTAAAATGTAGCTCTTAAACTGATGTTTTAACACCCAATTTTGACTTGTGGTCCAACTCTTGGGAAATGTTTTCAGATTTTTCTTTGCACAATGGATGGTGTTTTTCCTCTTTGCCTTTCTTGGTGCGTGAGTTCTGCGTGTGTGTGTCTCTCTCTCCGTCCTTCTGTCAGTCTCCGTTACACATACTGACTATACATGTCTCGTCTCCAGTCTCCTGCTCAGTCAGTGGGCTCTTCTGTTTTACCTTTAGGGTGTGTGCTACTTGAATTATCACAAGGCCTTTAATCCAGAAACACAGCTAATAACCTGGGTTTGAATCCTGCCTAGGCCGTTGGTGGAATTTGAGTTTGATAAAAAGAAAAATCTGGAATTAAAAATCTACTGATGACCATGTAACCATTGTCAATTGTTGGAAAAACCTAACTGGTTCACTAACGTCATTTAGGGAAGGAAATCGGCCATCCTGATTGGTCTAGCCCTCGCGTGACTCTCGACCCACAGCAAAGTGCTTAACTCTCAACTGCCCTCTGGGTAATTGGAGTTAGGCAATAAATGCTGACCTAGCTAGCGATGCCCACATCCTGTGGGTGAATTTTTAAAAATTGCATCTTTTCTAAGAGGTATGCATAAGTGGATTGATGGGTTGGGAACTTTAGCTTTATTTGTTTTCGTGGTAGCCATGACCATGTTGGAAAATATTTAATTTGTTGAGCAAATGTTTCTCTCAATGGGTGAAAGAATTTTTAAAAGCAACACATTCTTGATTTAGCTTTGCTGTTTACAGTTCCAGTGAGTTAGATTAGCCATACTTTCCTCTTGCAACATCAACCACCAGTATGTTGAATGCAATTGTTTTCGCAATTGCCCACATTAGGCTTGAAATTGATGTACTTTTCAGAGCCACTAGGGAGTTTGAAGATATTGTCTGCAGATCAGGTTTGCAAATGAAATATTTTGGTTATGTTCATGAAGAAAAGAACACCAGATGCTGCTGAAGCCCATTTGAGAAACCATTGTTTCTTAGTCAGTCTCATCCAATCCTGCACTGGAAGAGGGACCATATCACCTAATTATTATCAGACATGTGCAGAACTTAAATAGTTGTATTAATAGAGATGTAACATTCTAATCAGAAAAAAAATCCATTGCATGGTTCAGAGAAATGGCAATTGCCAGTTGAATCAAAAAATAGAATAACCAGGAAATAATTGATAACGAAAACGCCATATATCTTGCCCAGGTACTTTTTTTTTCCTCCCCAAACACATCTGAAATATTTCAATATCACATGATTGAACATGATTGTCACATTCAATATCTTTGCTTTTCACCTTTCTATCTAATGTTCAGACCTTTCCACTGGCATCTGCCCTTTAGTCTTGTGATTTTTATTTGCTTTTGATGGTCAATAATGTTTTTAAGAACATTTTGTATTTTGATAAAGATATTGTTATAGTGAACGAAGTATCAAATGGAGAGGTGCGTTTTTTCTTGGACAGACGTGTTGGTGGGAGTGTGCAGAATGTACTTTCACAGAAGTTTGAGAACCCCTTGTTTGCTCGATAGTTATTTTTTGAAAAAAATTCAGAACATGAAGCTAATCTTAATTCTGTGTAACAGCTTGTTTGAAGTGATCCTAATTTTCAGATTCCTTTATCAAATGTCTTTTCCTTGCTGCAATAAATTGAGAGTGACACTGTGCACAACTTAAATGCTGAGTTTATAACTAAAGACACTCTCTGGATCCTTGTTGTGCTGAGAAGTGATATGGGGGAGTTGTCTCCACTTGGCCACTGGCTGTGGCTGAAACAGATTCACCTCCAATTCATGGCTTGTGCTTGTTTTTCCCAGAAAGATTTTTAGCATTCAGATATGACTGGTGCAATTGTACTGTGTACTCCTGTGTTGCAGCAATACATAGTAAGAAGGAATTTTGCCTAGTGGGCTACAGCATTGTTCTGTGAACAAGAAGTGGAAGCCACCAACATGTAGGGTAGGCGAGAGAAAGTCTGACAGAGCTTCAAGCACTTTTGCATATCTTCTGCAGTAAGCTAATTCAAAGCATGTTGCCTTGCCTACCTTCTCAGCATCATTTTGTGTTTTTGTTATAAAAAACATATTTGTTAATAGTTAGAAAAATAATTTATATAATTCATTTTGTTTACAGCAGTAGTGTGAGATCAAATCAGTCACAAATGTAGTTTGTAAAAGCAGCTTCTTAGTTCAGATATTTTGTGGGGTTTTATTTCTCAATGGTTTTGTTCAGTTGGGCACCAACATGCTGTCATGTAAGGTGCAAGTTAACTGCCACTTTCCTCAATGTAACCAACAGAAGCAAGATGATACTCTGAGGAATAGATTTAAGGTGAGAAGGGAAAGATTTAAAAGGGATCTAAGGGGCAACTTTTTCACGCAGAGATTGGTGTGTATGGACTGAGCTGCCCGAGCAAGTAGTGGAGGCTGATACAATTACAACTTTTAAAAGGCATCTGAATGGGTACATGAATGTGAAGTGTTGAGAGCGGTATGGGCCAAATGCTGGCAAATGGAACTAGATTAATTTTGGATATCTGGTCAGCATTGACAAGTTGGACTGAAGGGTCTGTTTCTGTCCTGTACAACTCTATATGACTTTATTCAACCTACACAAATTTATCACCCAGAAGAATCTTATCTTCTCTCCTCATTGTACTGTCTACTTGTTTCTAAATGATCTTGAGGTTTTCATCTTCTCCACTCTACTACATCACAGTTAACAATCACTTTCTTCAAAAAAAAGTTATAGTTAGTGCGTAGGTAATATCTTGCTCTTCTGAATCTTCCACGTTAATTTCTGATAACAAATATCATTTTTTAAACACTGAATTGAAGTAAAATTAATGGTCTTGTAGTTGCCTGTGCTAGTTTTGAAACTCCTTTTGAATCTGTGCAGCCGTAGTGGTGGGCCATAAAACTGAAGTTGTATGATTTGGAGATGCTGATGTTGGACTGGGGTGTACAAAGTTAAAAATCACACAACACGAGGTTATAGTCCCAACAGCTAGAGTGCTTCCAATTTTGAAATTGTATGACATAGTCTATAAAATATTCTGGTTAGATTACACCTTGAACACAGCTTTAAGTGAAGAGATATTCAATTAATAATGGTAGTGCAGCATTGGAAACACATTACTATTGTCCTTTCTGTCTGTGGACTCCCTGATGATAGTCAATACTGCACAAATCTTCTCCCTCATGTGTTCTTTTGGATGATAGCCATATATCCCTAGGGATGTATTTATATAAAGCCATCTCGGATTCTGGATGGCTCGCACCTTATTTATTTCCTGGTTCTGAACGTTTCCTTGGTATGTTACATTTGCAGAGTGGTTGAAAATGTTTATGGATTTCCTTGTGAAGACATTGGAAAGTACTCATTCTGAATACCAGATGCCATTTTCTCATCCTCTCTTTCAAGGTTATTTGCATATGTTAATTATCTGGCATCTTCTTTAACAACCATCTTGCTTTTGGAGGAATTGTTGTCTTTTATTCTTAATCTCTGCGGCTTTTTTCTAAACCTGCCTTCACTCCTCTATTCGGAGAAAGTGAGGATCGCAGATGCTGGAATTCAGAATCGAGGGTGTAGTGCTGGAAAAGCACAGCAGGTCAGGCAGCATCCGAGGAGCAGGAGAATCCACGTTTCTAGCATAAGCCCTTCACCAGGACTTCAATCCTCTATTTACCTTTTTAAACTATTTCTACACAATCGTGTATTCATCCTAATGTCATGCTCCTCCTTTAACTCAGTAGGTTTTAAGGAAGTAATTTTTCCTAGTAAGTTCATTTAATTTTCTCATTTAGGGTCACACTTATTGAGTCTGAGCTTGCTGATACTCAAGGTCTACGTTTTCTCAGCATTCTTTACAATATATCTTCGACTGAAATGTTGCCTGTACTCTCAAAAGCATTTATTTCCATGCTTCTTTCAGCTTTTTGAATTTTCCCTAGTAGACCAAGCTTCTGATTTTGGATATAGTTGAGCCCCAGAGCATGTTTACTTGGTTGTGCTGTGATTACTATCTCAAAGGAACACTGACTTCTGGCTGCTATTACCGTGTCAGTATTGAGAACAAGAATTGATCATTGCCTTAGATCTGCTCCTCCAATCAATTTTACTTCCCTGGCTTTGCTTCTGATTTGTTTGATTTGAGTTGACAAATTTTTTTCATTTCACGTGAAAACTCCACTACTTTTTGAGGTGACAAATTCTACTGCCATTTCTACAAAAGAAATGCTCTCTGATTTGCTCTTGTGTGATTTCATTCTAAATTGAAGATTATGTCACTTTTTTGTTACCCTTATCAGAGAATTTCTTTGCTGTATTTACTCTATTAACTCTATTTACTCCAATCACTTTGATCGGACTATTTCTCAATCTTCCCTACAGCGGAGGTTGGAAGCAAAATTGTGCCAACTTTTTCTATATTTAACCCCTTTTACTATCGTCTGGTAAATCTGTGTTGCACTCACTTGAAAGTCAATATATCCTCCTTTAGGTTGGATGCTCAGAACTGAACGTAATATTTCAGATGGATACGGACTGAGGTTCTGTTCAAGTGAGGTATCTCTTGCTTCCCTTTGTATCTCAGCACTTCGATGATATAGGCCAACCTTCCAGTAACCTTTGTGATTATATTTTGTTTCTGATTACTTGGTAAAGTCAAGATAAGCATACATCTTGTGGCTTCCTTTAAATGCTGAATCATGAAGCAGTAATGCGTTACATTCACCTAATCTGATTTTATAGTTGGTTGATGTCCACTGAAATAACTACCAGTTCTCTCTCACCCTTTTATTCTTCTGTACAGAGCATAAAGACTTATCTTGACCCAAGTGATCTGTAGTGAACTCCTATTGTGAATTTGAATTTGCATAGAAATTTCTAACCAGAGCAGTTATGTAAACTACTGAGATTAATTTTGTTCACTTCCCAGTTGATCTTGATTTTGCTAGCTCCACCACGGTCACAATACATAAAATGAATTTAGTGACATTGGATAGGTCTGCTTTGCATGTGCACATGGAAACCTGTTGGTAAGATTAAGCATGGTGTTTTGGGATTAATAAGGACTGGTTTAGGCGATTTGAACCTTTGCAAAATAAATGGGCGGCACGGTGGCACAGTGGTTAGCACTGCTGCCTCACAGTGCCAGAGACCCGGGTTCAATTCCCGACTCAGGCGACTGTCTGTGTGGAGTTTGCACATTCTCCCCGTGTCTGCGTGGGTTTCCTCTGGGTGCTCCGGTTTACTCCCACAGTCCAAAGATGTGCAGGTCAGGTGAATTGGCCATGCTAAATTGCCCGTAGTGTTAGGTTAGGGGTATGGGTGGGTTGCGCTTCGGCGGGTCGGTGTGGACTTGTTGGGCCGAAGCGCCTGTTTCCACACTGTAATGTAATCTAAAATCTAATCTAAATGGCGATTTGTGATACAAGTAGCTTGCTAAGATAGTTAGGTTGACTGGAGAGTGATAAGTAGAGAAGTTGATGGTACCTAAGGAGTGAAAAAGGTTTTAAAATATCAGCTGGCATAGGGACCAGAAAGGTAAGTTGAGTGGTTAGCAGTTTAGTAGGAATGGAATGAAGGAAACAGGAGATCAGACCCACTGATGAGGGGAGCTCAGAGAGATAGCATGAGAGAAGTAGGTTACGGTTTGAAGAAACATGTAGGTTAAGGGCTACGAGACATGAGAGACAGGGCGGAGATTTGGCATGGTGAGATAAAGGGCAAGGTAGCAGGGTAGATGAATGGATAGTATTAATTTTGATGACAGTGAAATCTGTAAGCCCTTCACATTTGTTTATATTTAACAAGATAAGATGCAGAAAGAAAATGGATTTGACTGGATTGAGAGAGAGTAAAGATTTTTTTATTGGGACAAGATCATAAAAGTTAGTTATTGTGGAGTGGCTGAGTACCTGACTGTTGTAAAAGTATCATAACGAATGGAGGACTAAACGCTCGAGGTGGGAATTGGAAAATGCAGTTATAATTGATTTGAAGATGCAGGAAAGCAGTGAATTCAAAGGACAGGAAGGCGAGAACAGTTGAACATAGAACATAGAACAGTACAGCACAGAACAGGCCCTTCAGCCCACGCTGTTGTGCCGACCATTGATCCTTATGTATGCACCCTCAGTTTCTGTGACCATATGCATGTCCAGTAGTCTCTTAAATGTCCCCAGTGACCTTGCTTCCACAACGGCTGCTGGCAACGCATTCCATGCTCTCTCAACTCTGTGTAAAGAACCCGCCTCTGACATCCCCTCTATACTTTCCTCCAACCAGCTTAAAACTATGACCCCTCGTGTTAGCCATTTCTGCCCTGGGAAATAGTCTCTGGCTATCGACTCTATCTATGCCCCTCATTATCTTGTATACCTCAATTAGGTCCCTTCTCCTCCTCCTTTTCTCCAATGAAAAAAGTCTGAGCTCAGTCAACCTCTCTTCATAAGATAAGCCTCCCAGTCCAGGCAGCATCCTGGTAAACCACCTCTGAACTCCCTCCAAAGCATCCACATCTTTCCTATATTAGGGTGACCAGAACTGGACGCAGTTTTCCAAGTGCAGTCGAACCAAAGTTTTATAGAGCTGCAACAGATTAGATTAGATTAGATTACTTAGATTAGATTAGATTACTTACATTGTGGAAACAGGCCCTTCGGCCCAACAAGTCCACACCGACCCGCCGAAGCGCAACCCACCCATTCCCCTACATTTACCCCTTTTACCTAACACTACGGGCAATTTAGCATGGCCAATTCACCTGACCTGCACATCTTTGGACTGTGGGAGGAAACCGGAGCACCTGGAGGAAACCCACACAGATACGGGGAGAATGTGCAAACTCCACACAGTCAGTCGCCTGAGTCGGGAATTAAATCCGGGTCTCTGGCGCTGTGAGGCAGCAGTGCTAACCACTGTGCCACCGTGCCGCCCACAAGATCTCATGACTCTTAAACTCAATCCCCCTGGTAATGAAAGCCAAAACACCATATGCTTTCTTAACAACCCCGTCCACTTGGGTGGCCATTTTAAGGGATCTATGTACCTGCACACCAAGATCCCTCTGTTCCTCCACACTGCCAAGAATCCTATCCTTAATCCTGTACTCGGCTTTCAAATTCGACCTTCCAAAATGCATCACCTCGCATTTATCCAGGTTGAACTCCATCTGCCACTTCTCAGCCCATCTCTGCATCCTGTCAATGTCCTGCTGCAGCCTAAAACAACCCTCTATACTGTCAATGACATCTCCAACCTTTGTGTCATCTGCAAACTTGCTGACCCATCCTTCAATCCCCTCATCCAAGTCATTCATAAAACTTACAAACAGTAGAGGCCCAAGGACAGAGCCCTGTGGAACACCACTCACCACTGACTTTCAGGCAGAATATTTTCCTTCTACTACCACTCGCTGTCTTCTGTTGGCCAGCCAATTCTGTATCCAGACAGCTAAGTTCCCCTGTATCCCATTCCTCCTGACCTGAATGAGCCTACCATGGGGAACCTTATCAAGTGCCTTGCTGAAGTCCATATACACCACATCCACAGCTTGACCCTCATCAACTTTTCTAGTCACATTCTCAAAGAACTCGATAAGGTTTGTGAGGCATGACCTGCCCCTCACAAAGCCATGTTGACTGCATTTAATCAAGCCATACTCTTCCAGGTGGTCATATATCCTATCCCTCAGAATCCTTTCTAACACCTTGCAGACGACAGACGTGAGACATACTGGTCTGTAATTGCCGAGGATTTCCCTATTTCCCTTCTTGAAGAGAGGAATTACATTTGCCTCTCTCCAGTCCTCAGGTACGACTCCAGTGGAGAGCAAAGATGCAAAGATCTTCGCAAGTGGCGAAGCAATCGCATTTCTCATTTCCCAAAGCAGCCGAGAACAAATCTGGTCCGGGCTTGGCAACTTGTCAATCTTAATGTTTGACAAAATTCTCAGCACATCAGCTTCCTCTATCTCTATCCATTCCAGCATGCACACCTTCTCTTCAAAGGTTTCATTCACTACAAAGTTTGTTTCTTTCGTAAAGACAGAAGAGAAAAACTCATTTAGGGCTTCCCCTACCTCCTCAGACTCCCCGCACAAGTTCCCTGTGCTATCCCTGATCGGCCCTACTCTTTCTTTGACCATTCTCTTATTCCTCACATAAGTGTAAAATGCCTTTGTGTTCTCCCTAATCCGTTCTGCCAAGCCTTTCTCATGCCCCCTCCTGGCTCTCCTCAGACCATTTTTGAGCTCCTTCCTCACTTGCCTGTAATCCTCTAGAGCTGAGTTTGACCCTAGCTTCCCCCACCTTATGTAAGCTACCTTTTTCCTTTTGACGAGAAGCTCCACCGCTCTCATCATCCAAGGTTCCTTTATCTTACTCCTTCTTGCCTGTCTCAGAGGGACATATTTATTCATCACTTGCAACAACTGTTCCTTAAACAGTCTCCACATGTCTATCGTGCCTTTACCATGGAACAATTGCTCCCAATCCATGCTTCCTAACTCATGTCTAATCGCATCATAGTTTCCTCTTCCCCAGTTAAATATCCTCCCATTTTGCCTGATCTTCTCCTTCTCCCTAGCTATGTAGAATGTGAGGCAGTTGTGGTCACTATCACAAGAATGCTGTCCCACCACAAGATCTGATACCTGCCCCGGCTCATTGCCGAGCACCAAGTCTAGAATGGCCTCTTCCCCCCATCGGCCTGTCAACGTACTGAGTTAGGAAACCCTCCTGAACACACCTTTCAAAAACAGCTCCATTCAAATCTTCTGCTTGAAGGAGGTTCCAATCAGTATTGGGGAAAGTTTAAAGTCACCCATTACAACAACCCTACTACATTCACACTTTTCCCAAATCTGCCGACCTATGCTTTCTTCAATCTCCCTGCTGCTACTGGGGGGCCTGTAGTAAACCCCTAACGAGGTGACTGCTCCCTTGCTGTTCATAATTTCCACCCATACTGACTCGGTAGGCAGATCTTCCTCAACAATGGAAGCTTCTGTAGCTGTGATGCCCTCTCTGATTAGCAGTGCTACACCCCCTCCTCTTTTCCCCCTCCCTTTTCTTTTTAAATGCTCTAAACCCTGGAACATCCAGCAACCATTCCTGCCCCTGAGAAACCAATGTCTCTGTTATGGCCAAAACATCACAGCACCTGATCCGTGCTCTAAGTTTATCACTTTTATTCCTGATACTCCTTGCGTTAAAGCAAACACACTTTAATTGATCCCTTGGTTCCTTCCCAGGAAAATCCTTCTCATTGGCTGCGCTGCCTCTTGCTATTGCCTCATCTGCATCAACTCTCACCTCCGGTATACAGCTCAGGTTCCCACCCCTCTGGCATACTAGTTTAAACCCTCTTGAACTACTCGAGAAAACCTTCCACCCAGGACATTGGTCCCCTTCCAGTTCAGATGCAACCTGTCCTTCTTGTACAGGTCCCACCTTCCCCAGAAGGCATCCCAATTATCTACATATCTGAAGCCCTCCCTCCTACACCAGCTGCTCAGCCACGTGTTAAGCTGCGCCCGCTCCCTGTTCCTCGCCTCGCTATCTCGTGGCACCGGTAGTAAACTAGAGAACACTACTCTGTTCATCCTGCTTTGCAGCTTCCACCCTAACTCCTTGAAATCACTTTTTATATCCTTGATCCTTTTCTTGGCTATATCATTAGTGCCAATATGTAACATGATTTCTGGCTGTTCACCCTCCCCTTTTAGAACCTTATACACCCGATTGGAGACGTCCCGGACCCTGGCACCAGGGAGGCAACATACCTTCCGGGAATCCAGATCCTGACCACAAAATCTCCTGTCGATTCCCCTAACTATCAAGTCCCCTACCACGAGTACTTTTCTATTCTGCGCCCTTCCCTTCTTTGTCACAGTGTCAGGCTCAGTGCCAGAGAACTGACTACTATGGCTTTCCTCTGGTTGGTCATCCCCCCCCAGCGGTATCCAAAACGGTATACTTATTGCTGAGGGGAATGTCCACAGGGGATCTCTGTACTGTCTGTCTGTCCCTTTCCTCCCCCTAACTGTAACCCATCTATCCTTGTCCTGAACCTTAGGAGTGACCAACTCCCGGTTACTCCTCTCAATTACCCCCTCTGTCTCCCGAATGATCCGTTGAGATTATAGAATTCTGAGGTTGGTCAATTGCCTGATGCTATAGGAGGATTTTATTTTGTAAAAACTTAGCGAAGGGGTGGAAAATTACAGGAAGAGAGAAGCCAGAAGAGATCTGCTTGTAGATGGGTATTGCATAAGGAGAGTACTGCATAGAATATTGCATTGTTCATATTTAATATAGCAAGTAGTTAATGAAGGAGGTGATTTGCTACTCTATAGTTTTTACTTGTTGAGTTTAAATAAATCATCTGTTATTTCACTGTCTGTTTGAATTCAAGCTGTGCTCCAACAAGAAGTTGATGACTTCTGAATGCATTGGTGGGATGGTAGTTGAAATTACAGTCTGAGGGGAAAAAAAAGCAATAGTCATATCTGCCAATTAAAAAACAAAAGCTCGATTTGACTCTTTAAGAACATTTCAGATTGAACACAAGTTATGACATTCTAGTTACATCATTTCTCTTCTCCATCTTACTGTGATAACATTTTTTTGTTCTACGCAATGTATGTATTCTCAGGAACTCTTATTTCACGCTGTCGAGATTTGTGATTATGACGCCAGAGCATTATCTTGGCTGTCTGGATTACTAGTGACATTACCACTATGCTACCACCTTCCACCCCTTACATTTTCCACAAAGAAGCTGATAAAAGTGAGGAACACGCAGTAACAGGTGCCTTGTTTGTCCATGATGCAACTGACCACTGCAGGTTGGGAGATTTGGCCGATAACTTGTATTATTTGGAAATAACCTACAACAAAAAAGTTGAAGGATGTGGTTACTTTAACTGCAAGATTGAAGTCCATCTTGACAGTGCTTATAAATCAAATTCCCAAAGTTTTGAACTTTGAAATCCTTTTCTTGTGCGGCAATCATATCATCCTTGTACATTTTTGCTTTGCTTTGTTTCTATCTCCAAATTTCACCAACTATACCAAATGTATTTCTTAACAATGTTAAAAATCACACAACACTAGGTTATAGTCCAACAGGTTTATTTGGAAGGACTAGCTTTCGGAGCACTGCTCCTTCATCAGATGGCAACGCTACAAAAGCTCCTGCTTCCAATAAACCTGTTGGACTATAACCCGGTGTTGTGTGATTTTTAACTTTGTCCACCCCAGTCCAACACCAGCTCCTCCAAATCATTCTTAACAATAATGTTTGGTCTGAAACAGCTGCACAAATATTTACTAAGGTATAAAGATATAACAATTGTTAGCATTACAACAGCTGGGAAGATCAATAACAGTATTATTAATCAATTTTAGCCTCTGGGAAAGACTGTGTCCATAATCATTCATTTTGCAAAGTAGGAGTTGATAATGCTGTGCATGCATGCAAAGTACAGTTAAATGGGCTGATAATACAACCAAAGCTTCCATATGCATGTGGCATCTCCAATTTTCTTTCTTTGTTATTCATTTCCACAATGTGGCCATTGATGACTAGGCCAACCTCTATTGCCCAACACTAAGGGAGTGGTACGCTGGATTATGTCAGAGGGCAGTTGGAAATCAACTATGTTGATGTGAGTTTGGATTTACATGTTGATCAGCACAGATAGGGATGCCAGATTTCTTTCCCTCAAAGATAATAGTAAATCGGATGGGTTTTTACAACATTTGACAGTAATTAACATGGCTGCAATTAGAATAGGTCTTTCAGTTCCAGAGTTTATTGAATTGATATTTCACCATATGGCCTTGTTGGGATTTGGGGTTATGTCCCCACAGCATTATTCTGGCCCGGTAGATTACCTAGATCCTCAGACAACATCTTCTAAACCCACAACCATTTCCATCTAGAAGAACAAGGGCAGCAGGTACATGGGATCACCACCACCTTCAATTTCTCCTCCAAGCCACTCGCCATCCTGACCTGGAAATGTATTGCCATTCCTTCACTGTCGCTGCGTCAAAATCCTGGAATTCCCTCCTGGCATTGTGGGCCTGAACTGATGTGCTTTTCCAGCACCACGCTAATCTAGAACCTCATCAACCCACGATAGGGGAGTGTATCAGTTCAAAAAGGCAGCTTACCACCACCACCTCAAGGGCTAAGGAGACGAGCAGTAAATGCTGGCCAGCCAGCGACATCCACATCCCACAAATGAATCAAAAGACACATTTGTCACCTGCATGATGCAACTGACCATTGCAGGTTAGGAGATTTGGCTGATAACTTCTGTTACTTGGAAATAACCTACTACTAAAAAGTTGAAGGATGTGGTTAATTTAACTGCAAGATTGATGTCCATGTTGAAGTTGTTTGTAGGTCAAATTCAGTGTTAGCTTCTTTGGGGAATTGTGATCTATGTGTAAGCTTTGACCTACATGGCTAGGTAAGAATGTCTAGGTCTTTAAACATTGTTAATGATAAAGCCAAGTTCATGTTGATTCAGATTTTAAATTTTCTGTTCACGGGATGTGGATGTCACTTAAAAGCACTTTTAAATTGTCACTCGGTTATGCAAGTTGGTTGAGTTCTTTGATGAATTAACAAGAGGGCTGATGAAAGCAGTGTGGTTGATGTTTTATGTAAGTCAACTTTCAAAAGTTGTTTGAAATATTACACTGGACTTGTCAGAAAAATTGAAGCTTGTGGAATTGATGGGGTAGTTGTAGTTTGGATCAAAATTGGCTAAGGGACCAAGAACAGAGAGTAATGTCTTTAATTCTGGCTGACGTTTGGCCCACTGTTGGTGCTGGCTCTTTAGCAGAGCCACTAAATTAATCCCACGCCCTTGCTGATGTTCCTTAGCCCTGTAATTTGTTTCCCTCACCAAGTACTAATCCACTCCTCTTTCAAACATCACTACAGAATCAACTTTCACTTCCTCCTCCACAGCCACTCTCCCAACCAATGCATTTATTATTAAAACAGTTCGCAAAAGATAAACAGAAAAACTTCTTACATCACCTCTGGTTCTTTACCCAAAAACATGCATCCTCTCGTTACCCACTCTTCTGTTACTGGAAACAGTTTCTCCTTATTTAACCGTGGCAAAGCAATCCCATTATTTTGAACACCTCTTAAAAAATCTTTTAATTTTGTCAGCTGTAACGAGAACAGTCTCAGCTTCTCAAATTTATTTCAACTGAAGCCCCACATCTTTGGCACCCGTTTAGCAAAACCTTTTTACCTGATATGGAGATGCTGTTGTTGGACTGGGGTGTACAAAGTTAAAAATCACACAATACCAGGTTATAGTCCAACAGCTTTATTTGGAAGCACTAGTTTTCGGAGCGCTGCTCCTTCATCAGGTGGTTGTGGAGCTAATGTAATACACGGAAGTGTAGAATGATTCATTTTGATAGAAAAGCTATGGAAACACAATTTAACCAAAGGGCACAATTTTAAAGCTGAGAAGAATCAGAGACACTCAGGAGTGTCTATAAACAATGGTTTGAAGTTAGCAAGTCCAAAGTTGTTAAAAAAAAAAGCATTAGGTATCCCCGGCTTTATTAATGGTGGAATGGAGTACAAAAGGAAGCAAGGTTATGAAGAATCTTTGTGGCTCAAGTTCAGCTGCAGTACTTTTGAGCATTTCTGGGGACCATACTTTAGGACACTTGTCAAGGCCTGAGATAAAATGTTTAAAAATCACACAGCACCCTAACTAAGTCTATTGGACTAAAACCTGGTGTTGTGTGATTTTTAGCTTTTGGTCTGAGGTCTTGACAAGTATCGTAAAGTGTGGTCCCCAGAAATGGACAGAGTACCGCAGCTGAACTTGAGCCACAAAGATTCTTCATAACTTTGCTTCCTTTTGTACTCCATTCCACCATTAATAAAGCCGGGGATACCTATTGCTTTTTTTAACAACTTCGGACTTGCCAACTTCAAACCATTGTTTATAGGCACTCCTGAGTGTCTCTGATTCTTCTGAGCTTTAAAATTGTGCCGTTTGGTTAAATTGTGTTTCCATAGCTTTTCTATCAAAATGAATCACTTTACACTTCCGTGTATTACATTTCACTGGCTGACATCTGTCAGCCCATTTTACCAGTCTGTGCCCTCCTGATGTCAATTGTTATCATTATCTTTGTGTATTAAATTCGAGAGTTTTGTATCATCTAACAATATTCAAATTGTGTTCTGTGTACCCAAGTCCAGATTGATAAAATCAAAAGAGCAGTGGTCCTAAAACTGGCTCCAAGGGAGCATCATTGTTCTGCAGACTTGAGAATGACAAATAACCATTCAACAATGTTCTCTGTTTTCCATCCCTTCCTCAATTTTAAATATTTTTAATCTACCTTTTTGGATTTGATGACACACCTGCAGGTATGTGAGCCATGAACCTGGACTTTCTGGCCTAGCGGTAGGAAAACTATTGCTGTATCGCTCGTACCACACACAATTTTATGTCTATCTCACTGCTGATCCTTAGGCAGGGTAGTAGGAAAAAACCAGGGAATTATAGACCGGTGAGCCTGACATTGCTGATGGGCGATCTGTTGGATGGAATCCTGAGGGACAAGATTTACATGTATTTGGAAAGGCAAGGACTGATTAGGGTGGTTAGTGGCTCAGTAGTTAGCACTGCTGCCTCAGTGCCAGGGATCCAGGTTCAATTCTAATCTCGGGCGACAGTCTGTGTGGAATTTGTACATTATTCCCGTGTCTGTGTGGGTTTCCTCCCATAATCCAAAGATATGCACGTTAGGTGAATTGGACATTCTAAATTGCCCATTGTGTTCAGGGATGCATTAGGTGTAAATATAGGGTAGGGGAATGGGTCTAGTTGGGTTACTCTTCGGAGGGTTAGTGTGAACTTGTTGGGCCGAAGGGCCTGTTCCCACACTGTAGGGATTCTATGATTTCAGGATAGTCAGCATGGCTTTGTGCATGGGAAATCGTGGCTCACAAGTTTGTGTTTTTTTAAGAAGTAACAAAGAAGATTGATGGTGGCAGAGCGGTAGACATGA
This sequence comes from Chiloscyllium plagiosum, assembly GCF_037043375.1. Lineage (NCBI taxonomy): Eukaryota > Metazoa > Chordata > Chondrichthyes > Orectolobiformes > Hemiscylliidae > Chiloscyllium > Chiloscyllium plagiosum. The sequence continues at coordinate 24,248,345 of NW_028270180.1, read as the reverse complement.
TCTATATGGACTTCAGTAAGAAGTTCTACAAAGCTCCTCATGGTAGACTGGTTAGCAAGCTTAGATCTCATGGAAGACAGGGCGAACTAGCCATTTGGGTACAGAACTAGCTTGAAGGTACAAGACGGAGGGTGATGGAGGGTTGCATTTCAGCCTGGAGGCCTGTGACCAATGGAGTGCCACAAGGACTGGTGCTGGATCCACTGCTTTTTGTCATTTATATAAATGATTTGGATGTGAGCATAAGAGGCATCGTTAGTAAGTTTACAGATGACACAGAAATTGGAGGTGTAGTGGACAGCAAAGACAGTTACCTCAGAGTACAATTGGCTCATCTGATCAAGAACCCATGGGCCGATGAGTGGCAGACAGAATTTAATTTAGATAAATGTGAGGTGCTGCATTTTGGAAAAGCTAATCAGCATAGGACTTAATGATAAGATCACGGTGAATGTTGCTGAACAAAGAGACCTTGGAGCGCAGGTTCATAGTTTCTTGAAAGTGGAGTCTCAGGTAGATAGGATAGTGAAGAAGGTGTTTTGGTGTGCTTTCCTTTATTGGTCAGAGCACTGAAGTTTTGAGTTGGGAGGTCATGTTGTGGCTGTGCAGGACATTGGTTAGGCCACTTTTGGAATATTGGGTGCAACTCTGGTCTCCCTCCTACGGGAAGGATGTTGTGAAACTTGAAAGGGTTCAGAAAAGGTTTACAGGGATGTTGCCAGGGTTGGAGGATTTGAGCTATAGGGAGAGGCTGAATAGGCTGGGGCTGTTTTCACTGGAGCGTTGGAGGCTGAGGGGTGACCTTCTAGAGATTTATAAAATCATGAGCAGCATGGATAGGGTAAATAGACAAGATCTTTTCCCCAGGGTGGAGGAGTCCAGAACTAGAGGGCATAGGTTTAGAGTGCGAGGGGAAAGATATAAAAGAGACCTAAGGAGAAACTTTATCATGCAGAGGGTGGTGTGTGTATGGAATGAGCTGTCAGAGGCTGTGGTGGAGGCTGGTACAATTGCAACATTTAAAAGGTATCTGGATGGGTATATGAATAGGAAGGGTTTAGTGGGAAATGGGCCAAGTGCTAGCAAATGGGACTAGATTAGGTTAGGATATCTAGTTGGACATGGACGAGTTGGATTGAAGGGTCTGTTTCCGTGCTGTACGTCTCTATGACTCTATGATCATGATTTAATTTGGGCAACAGGTCTATTATCAGTATGTTATCCATGTTTAACATGTTTTGAAACATGTTTTGAAAATACATTTGCACATCATTATCTGATTATCCTCAAAAGCACTCCATTATTTCATTAGAATATAGTTGATAAAATTAATCAAATCCAATTTGCCTTGTCAGCTCTTGATGACCTTTCTAAATGGGAACCAGTTGGCTAGGTAGACAGCATGTAGTTAGAATGTGTTTTCGAAAGTCAAGGTTCAGGTCTCATTCTGGCCAAGGGAGACTTGGGACCTGCTTCTTCACTCGAAGATAATAGCAGGGAAATGCATAGAAGATTCTAACAGGGCCAGATAGTGAAGGGAGGATGCTTTCCTTGGTAAAGGATTCTAAAACGAGTGACACAAGTCTTAGGATGCAGGACAGGCCATTTAGGAGCGAGATAAAGAAATTCTTTTTGTTCAGAGGGATAATAAACCTGTGGGATTTCTCTATCATGTAAGACTGTGGAGGCCAAGTCACTCACTGAGTATATTCAAGAAAGAGATAAGTTTTGAGATTTTATTTGCATCAAGGGCCTATAAGGAGACCCTGTGAATATGACATTGAGACAGAGGATTAGCCATGATGATGTTTAGTAGTGGAGCAGGCTCAATGGCCTGCTCCTGTTCTAGTTTCTATATTTCTATGTGCAAAGAAAATCAACAAAATTGTCCAGTTTTAAAGGTGGGTAGTGGGGGGGGTTACAGTAGTAGAGATCTGACAGTATGCATGCACCTCAATATTTGAAGGTGGTAGGACATGTTAAGGCTGTTAAAAAGGGCAGATGGGACTACAGTATTAGATATATTCATAGTGCAATAGAGTATAAAATTGAGAACGTTATGCTGCAAACCTTGTAAGCCAGCTTTTGGTCCTGACGAGAGAATAATGTCCAATTCTGCGCATCGCATTTGAAGACAGTTAAAGCCATGAAAAGGGTACAGAGAAAAACTTACTAGAATAGGGCCAGAGATTGAAGGATTTAATCTCATGCAAAATGCAGAGAAAGTTAAGGGGGATTTGATAGGTATTCAAAACTAGGCAGGATTAAAGTAGTAAGTAAGGAGAAAGAATTTCCAGTAGCTAAATGAATTGTTAAATCTAAGTTCATTGGTTTTAAAAAAAACAGAAGTGATGTAAGAAAACTTGTTCCTACACTTGTGAATTATCTTATTCTGATGTGCTATCTGATAGGATTGTGGAATCAAAGTCAGTAGTTTTTTCTTAAAAAAGGAATTCAACAAATAAAACAAACTATAGCACCTTAAGGGACGATCAATGCAATAGGCCTAATTGTATATATCGTTCATTTTCATGATCTTAGGATACCGCAATGTGTTCAACAACCAATTACCTTCTCTTGAAATGCAGTTTAGGCTGTAATGTTGAAAATACATCATTCAAATTGTGTACAAACTCCTTCAAACAGCAGTTTGATAACCACATGTTCTATTAAGATGATGTTGGTTGAGGATTAATTATGAGCCAGGACTATGAGGACAATTCCACTACAGTATAAATACTAATGGGGATCTTTTATGTCCAGCTGTAAAGGTAAACTCTGCATGGGTTTGAATGCCACATCTGACAATGCTGGCAGTGAGAATTTGAGACTAGAATATGTACTTAATTTTCTGGATTGAGACTTGAACCCATCACCTTGCAGCTCAAAAGAGAAATGCTGCCACTGATCCACTATTATTATGTGCCAATTTTTCAGCTTTTTAACAGACAATCAAGGATTATTTTGTTGGGTTAGCTAGTCCTAGTTTTAGTCTTCATCAGGTCACCTCCTGGTTAAAACCATTGACTACAACCTTCATAATCCAAACTTTGGTACAGAAGTTAGGGTTTTTTTTAATTAGAATAAGCACCTTATGATTAAATAGCTTAAAACGTTTATACTTTTAGACATTGTTATTTGTTAGTCTATTTATTAATAATTTGGTAGAAGCTTGCAGGCATTTTTTCAAATGACATTGCAGAATTTCTTTGCTTAATCAGAGTGGTTTCCAAGTGGGCTACAGCATGGCAATAAATTCCAATAGCCATATAGTTTTCCTCTGAAAATTCATTGTCTACTTGAGTACCTTGTGAAGTTTCTTCTTCCACCACCTTATTCTTGATCAGTTATGACACTATTCTGAAACACTTACGCAGAAACCTCTTGCCTTCTGGATACAGGTGGCAGCTGTGATTATGGTTGGTCATCTCTTCACTAAATTTGTCATCGTCTAATGCCTCTGGAATTTGGGCAATATCTCTAACTGTCTCTCTGTTGCAAACTGTAAAAACAATGGCCAAAGATCATAATCAAGTCTGTATTACTCATAAATTCCATCCGTTTTTCTCTTGGTATTCTTGAATGTTTGCCTGCAACCATTTCTGCAGTTTGATTGCCAAGGTCCTGTGTCTTCCAGAGTTTTCACGTTTTCTTTATTCTCCTCCGTGATCTTTTGGTTTCAGATATCTGCGAACAACAGTACTTTATACTTTTCAGCTTTCTCTTCATTTGTAGCTAGAACTTATGATTTTTATGACTGTATGCATGAAGAGACAGTAATGATCAGGGCACTTAGTATGGTCTGCATTTTCAGTTAAAGTGGGATTTAATAAGTTGGCAAAGAAAATTTCATTGTCTGGTTTATAAAGTGCAAAGTTCAAACTTGAAAGATTTCAGTTTGATACTTTTCAGTTAATTGGTGATTAGTCGATTACAAACACCTGGTTATATAAATTGGTAAACAGACTAGATTAGATTATAGATTAGATTACATTACATTACAGTGTGGAAACAGGCCCTTCGGCCCAACAAGTCCACACCGCCCCGTCGAAGCGCAACCCACCCATACCCCTACATTTACCCCTTACCTAACACTATGGGCAATTTAGCATGGCCAATTCACCTGACCTGCACATCTTTGGACTGTGGGAGGAAACCGGAGCACCCGGAGGAAACCCATGCAGACACGGGGAGAATGTGCAAACTCCACACAGTCAGTCGCCTGAGGCGGAAATTGAACCCGGGTCTCAGGCGCTGTGAGGCAGCAGTGCTAACCACTGTGCCACCGTGCCGCCCATCAAGACCTACTTGATGTATCACCAGCATTTCAGTCTTCCTCTTCACAGCAATGTGTGGTACAATGTAGATCCATAATTTTTCATGGTTATATGATTGACATCCTGAAATTATTGTGGTGAATTCACTCTCTGTCCTTGGACACTTGGTCAGAGACCTATGCCATTGAGTCAAGAATGTCTGTATTTGCCTTGGTTTCTTTAGTGGGTAGCTCAGAATTGAGAGTAACATCATAAGCGAAATAAAAGTCATGGAGTAAATTATGATCTTCCTAAGTTTTGAATTGAGTATAAGAATGCTTTTCATAAAATGATAGGCATATAATATTGTGTGCTCCATTCTCTCATGTATTGACATGCAAAACAAAAGAACATTCTTCACTTATTGGACTTCAGTGAAAAAAATTATATAAAGCAATTTGTCAGAATAAAAGTTTGCCACAGTTAACGCCATATAGAATTCTGCTGGGATCCATCTTTGTAACGTTGACTGCATCTTCCTGTGGATTCCAGTGGCAAAACAAAAACTGGAACTACAACAATCAGTTGTACTTAGCAAGCACGTTAACATAGTAAAACATGAAGAGGTGCATCATGTCTGGCTGCACCACAGTTTGGACAAATGACTAGAAACTTGTTTAAAGAGATGGTTTTACAGAATTGGGGAAAAGAAGGAAGAGAAAGAGAGAAATGGAGGAGTCAAAGGAGGAATTCCAGGATTTAAGGCACATGAAGCTGGACGTATAGCTGTCAGCAGTAGAGCAATCAGGCTTGTTCAAGAGGCCAGAATTGGAGGAGTACAGATATCTTGGATATTGTGGTGCTAGAGGAGATTAAAGATACGGAGGGCTGAGATTGATGGAATTTGAAATGAGCCACCGCTAACTTTGATATCTAGTTATTTGTCAGGTGCATTCTCTAAATGCCATTAAATTAAACATTCTTTTGCTAGTGGTTGATCTAAATATACGGTACTGAGTTAGAGTCATACAGTACAGAAACAGACCCTTTGGTCCAATTCATCCATGTTGACCAACTTTCTCAAACTAGTCCCATTTGCTTGTCTTTGGCCCATATGCATCTAAGCCTTTCCTACTTCTGTAACTGTCCAAATATCTTCTAATGTTGTAACTATACTAGCATCTACCACTTCTTCTGACAGTTCATTCCGCATACGCGTATCACCCTCTGTGTGAAAACTTTGCCCCTCAGGTACCTTTTAAAATCATCTTCCTGTACTTTAAAAATTGTCCTTTTAATTTTGAACTCCCCCTTTGGTTTTGAACTCCCTTACCCTAGAGAAAAGACCTTTGTTAATCACCTTACCTGTGCCTCACATGATTTTATAAACCTCTGTAAGGTCATCCCTCAGCCTTCTACTTTCAAGTGAAAAAGTCCCAGCTTATCCTGCCTCATTTGTAAGTCAAACCCTCCAATCCCCTGAAGTTCAGGTATTATCCTTGAAGACCAATGATGTTGTCCCTCCAAAGCCAATATTTGACCAGGAAACTATCATCATTGCCCATCTGGTTCACTAATATCATTATCATCTTAGCCTGGTATTGCCCACATATGACTCCAGGCCCATAGCCGTGTGGCTAACCCTGAACACCTACTCTCTCCACACAAGCACACAAAACAGACCTAGAAAGCCACTCATTTCAAGGGTTTTCACAGATGTGGAACAAATGCTGACTTTTCAGTGACACCAACATAATATGAAAGAATGAAGTGCACAATTAGTATCTGATCTTCGGTTTAACAGTGTCACATCACATATGTCCTGTCTTCAAAAGCCCAGTTCATTAATTGTATCTGACAAAGTGACCCCTTCAAAATGCTTATTTCAATATCATAACTCCATTCATGCTTCTCGATTCAGGATTTTGTCTTCAAGACATGTATTTGCCCAAAAGTAACAATTTTAGTTAAAGTTGTTTGCAAGATCTTTGCAAGTATTGACATAGAGTTTTTATTAGAGTCCTAGAGATGTACAGCATGGAAACAGAACCTTCGGTCCAACCCGTCCATGCCAACCAGATAGCCCGGCCCATATCCCTCCAAACCCTTCCTATTCATATACCCATCCAAATGCCTCTTAAATGTTGCAATTGTACCAGCCTCCACCACATCCTCTGGCAGCTCATTCCATACACGTACAACCCTTTGCGCGAAAAAGTTGCCCCTTGGGTCTCTTTTATATCTTTCCCTTCTCACCCTAAACCTATGCCCTCTAGTTCTGGACTCCACGACCCCAGGGAAGAGACTTTGCCTATTTATCCTATCCATGCCCCTCATAATTTTGTAAACCTCTATAAGGTGACCCCTCAGCCTCTGACGCTCCAGGGAAAACAGCCCCAGCCTGTTCAGCCTCTCCCTGTAGCTCAGATCCTCGAACCCTGGCAACATCCTTGTAAATCTTTTCTGAGCTTTTTCAAGTTACACAACATCTTTCCAATAGGAAGGAGACCAGAATTGCATGCAATATTCCGACAGTGGCCTAACCAATGTCCTGTACAGCCGCAACATGACCTCCCAACTCCTATACTCAATACTCTGACCAATAAAGGAAAGCATACCAAACGCCGCCTTCACTATCCTATCTACCTGCGACTCCACTTTCAAGGAGCTATGAACCTGCACTCCAAGGTCTCTTTGTTCAGCAACACTCCCTAGGACCTCACCATTAAGTGTGTAAGTCCTGTTAAGACTTGCTTTCCCAAAATGCAGCACCTCTGAATTAAACTCCATCTGCCACTTCTCCTCCCATTGGCCCATCTGGTCCAGATCCTGTTGTAATCTGAGGTAACCCTCTTTGCTGTCCACTACACCTCCAATTTTGGTGTCATCTGCAAACTTACTAACTGTACCTCTTATGCTCGCATCCAAATCATTTACGTAAATGACAAAAAGTACAGGGCCCAGCACCAATCCTTGTGGCTCTCCACTGGTCACAGGCCTCCAGTCTGAAAAACAACCCTCCACCACCACCCTCTGTCTTCTACCTTTGAGCCAGTTCTGTATCCAAATGGCTAGTTCTCCCTGTATTCCATGAGATCTAAACTTGCTAATCAGTCTCCCATGGGGAACCTTGTTGAACGCCTTATTGAAGTCCATATAGATCACATCTACTGCTCTGCCCTCATCAATCTTCTTTGTTACTTCTTCAAAAAACTCAATCAAGTTTGTGAGACATGATTTCCCACGCACAAAGCCATGTTGACTATCCCGAATCAGTCCTTGCCTTTCCAAATACATGTACATCCTGTCCAGGATTCTCTCCAACAACTTGCTCACCGCCGAGGTCAGGCTACCTGGTCTATAGTTCCCTGGCTTGTCTTTACCACCCTTCTTAAACAGTGGCACCACGTTTTGCCAACCTCCAGTCTTCCGGCACCTCACCTGTGACTATCATTGATACAAATATCTCAGCAAGAGGCCCAGCAATCACTTCTCTAGCTTCCCACAGAGTTCTCGGGTACACCTGATCAGGTCCTGGGGATTTATCTATCTTTAACCGTTTCAAGATATGCAGCACTTCCTTCTCTGTAATCTGGACATTTTGCAAGATGTCACCATCTATTTCCCTATAGTCTATATCTTCCATATCCTTTTCCACAGTAAATACTGACGCAAAATATTCATTTAGTATCTCCCCCATTTTCTGTGGCTCCACACAAAGGCTGCCTTGCTGATCTTTGAGGGGTCCTATTCTCTCCCTAGTTACCCTTTTGTCCTTAATATATTTGTAAAACCCCTTTGGATTCTCCTTAGTTGTATTTGCCAAAGCTATCTCATGTCCCCGTTTTGCCCTCCTGATTTCCCTTTTAAGTATACTCCTACTTTCTTTATACTTTTCTAAGGATTCATTCAATCTATCCTGTCTGTACCTGACAGATGCTTCCTCCTTTTTCTTAACCAAACCCTCAATTTCTTTAGTCATCCAGCATTCCCTATACCTACCAGCCTTCCCTTTCACCCTGACAGGAATATACTTTCTCTGGATTCTTGTTATCTCAGCTGTCCCTTTACCTGCGAACATCTGCCTCCAATCAGCTTTTGAAAGTTCTTGCCTAATACTGTCAAAATTGGCCTTTCTCCAATTTAGAACTTCAACTTTTAGATCTGGTCTATCCTTTTCCATCACTATTTTAAAACGAACAGAGTTGTTGATAAGTTTTGACTGCTTCACCTTAACACAGCTACTTCTCTGCTATGATTAGAAATTCTAACATACAATAACGTGGATCCAGTGCAGACGTTGTAGTCAACAAATTTTAGTCCCGATTCAAGATTTTGTCTTCAAGATATGTATTTTCCAAAATTAACAATTTGAAGATGATCCTTTTGTTATCCTAAGTTACACTTTAGTCAATTCACTGTCTCAATAATCTGTGTATATAAATTATAAACCACAGAAGTCTATAACTGTTTAATTGACTTCCTTCCTGTTGTTAAGTTCTGTCTCTTCTTTTCCCTCTGGTACAAAATATATTTGTTTGTGGTTAACACACTTTTTTTTTCGAGGTTGCAATCTCTGGCAGATTTCTAGTCTTGTTCTCGTAGGTTTAATTCAATTCTATATGTTCTCCTACAATCGTTTATTTCTCCAAAATTACATGTTTGCTGTTTTTAGTTGTTTTTATCTTATGATTACAAATTTTTGAAATTAATATCTCCAGCAAAATTGAGAGCTTTTATATGTAGGATAAACCGACTGATGATTCTTTAATTTCTTATTACTTGTTTTCACTGCAAATGCATCAGCTCTGAAACTATTATTTCCAGACAGCGACCCTTAGTAATAGATTGGGTGCAGTGGCACAGGTTCTTGGCTTTTTCACACAGATCTTTGCAAGTGTTGGCATAGAGTTTTTATTGCTGAAAATGTGTTGCTGGAAAAGCACAGCAGGTCAGGCAGCATCCAAGGAACAGGAGAATCGACGTTTCGGGCATGAGCCCTTCTTCAGGAATCCGAAACGTCGATTCTCCTGTTCCTTGGATGCTGCCTGACCTGCTGTGCTTTTCCAGCAACACATTTTCAGCTCTGATCTCCAGCATCTGCAGTCCTCATTTTCTCCCCATAGAGTTTTTATTGTTGATAGGTTTTGACTTCTTCACCTTAACACAGCTACTTCTCTGCCTATGATTAGAAATTCTAACATACAATAATGTGGATCCAATGCAGACGTTGTAGTCAACAAATAATTGCTTTGATAGTATCTTAATCTTTGAAGGAATTGTGTTGATTGTTTTGGAAAATTCTGAATTGAAACTCCTGTTCCTCATGGTCAAACTCGAGTGTAACTGCTGAATCGCAGTCAGCCAATAACTTTAGGTAAAAGAGCTATTTGTTGATTTTATTTTTCTGTTGAATGCAGTCACAGATTTTTTTGTGGCTCCAGCTATCACATTATTTCATGTGAAAATCTCAAAAGATGTTCCTGTAATCGATGCTTTTCTGAGTTTTTGTTTCTATTTGCTCTTTAAAAATGCTTTTTAGACGCCATAATAGAGTAGATTTTATGCTCCCAATGAGCAAAACTCTGCATTGGGAATCCAAGTTTGTAGCATCTATCTTATCAATTAACGTCATAGAGTTAGACAAATATACAGCATAGTAACAGACCCTTTGGTCCAACTTGTCCATGCCGACCAGATATGCTAAATTAATCTAGTCCCATTTGCCAGCACTTGGCCCATATCCGTCTAAACCCTTCCTATTCACGTACCCTCCCAATACCTTTTGAATGTTGGAATTGTACCAGCCTCCACCACTTCATCTGGCAGATCATTCCATATACGCATCATCCTTTGTGTGAAAAAGTTGCCCCTTAGATCCCTTTTAAGTCTTTCCCTTACCCCCCCCCCCAAACCTATGTCCTCTAGTTCCGGACTCCCCCAATCCTACCCATACCGCTCATGACAGACTTCTATAAGATCACCTCTCAGCCTCTGACACTCAAGGGAAAAAAGCTCAAACCCTCCAGTCCAGGCAACATCCTTGTAAATCTTTTCTGAATCCTTTCAAAACATCCTTCCTGTAGGAGGGAGACCAGAATTGCATGCAATATACCAACAGTGGCCTAACCAATGTCCTACACAGCCGCAACATGACCTCCCAACTCCTATACTCAATGCTCTGACCAATAAAAGAAAGCATACCAAATGCCTTCTTCACTATTCTATCGACCTGAGACTCCACTTTCAAGTAACTTTGAACCTGCACTCCAAGGTCTCTTTGTTCAGCAACACTCGCCAGGACCTTACCATTAAGTGTATAAATCCTGCCCTGATTTGCTTTTCAAAATGCAGCACCTCACATTTATCTAACTTAAACCCCATCTGCCAGTTCTGAGCCCATTGGCCCACCTGATCAAGATCCCGTTATATTCTGAGGTAACCTCCGCTGTCCACTGCAGTTCCAATATTGGTGTCATCTGCAAACTTACTAACTATATCTTCTGTGTTCACATCCAAATTATTTATATAAATGATGAAAAGCAGAGGACAGAGCACTGATCTTTTATCACAGCACTGGTCACAAGCCTCCAGTCTGAAAAGCAACCCTCCATCATCCTCTGTCTTTTACCATTGAGCCAATTCTGCATCCAAATGGCAAGTTCTCCCTGTATTCCATGAGATCTAACCTTGCTAACCAGTCTACCATGAGGAACCTTGTCAAACACCTGACTGACGTCTACAAAGATTACATCTGCTGCTCAACCCTCATCAATCCTCTTTGTTACTTCTTCAAAAACTCAATCAAGTTAGTGAGCCATAATTTCCCATGCACAAAGCCATGTTGACTATCCCTAGTAAGAGCTGAAAATGTGTTACTGGAAAAGCGCAGCAGGTCAGGCAGCATCCAAGGAACAGGAGAATCCACGTTTCGGGCATAAGCCCTTCTTCAGGAATGAGGAAAGTGTGCCCAGCAGGCTAAGATAAAAGGTAGGGAGGAGGGACTTGGGGGAGGGGCGTTGGAAATGCGATAGGTGGAAGGAGGTCAAGGTGAGGGTGATAGGCCGGAGTGGGGGTGGGGGCGGAGAGGTCAGGAAGAAGATTGCAGGTTGGGAAGGCGGTGGAGGAGTCCAAGGACCTGCATGTCCTTGGTGGAGTGGGAGGGGGAGTTGAAGTGTTGAGCCACGGGGTGGTTGGGTTGGTTGGTCCGGGTGTCCCAGAGATGTTCTCTGAACCGTTCTGCAAGTAGGCGGTCTGTCTCCCCAATATAGAGGAGGCCACATCGGGTGCAGCGGATGCAATAGATGATGTGTGTGGAGGTGCAGGTGAATTTGTGGCGGATATGGAAGTATCCCTTGGGGCCTTGGAGGGAAGTAAGTGGGGAGATGTGGGCGCAAGTTTTGCATTTCTTGCGGTTGCAGGGGAAGGTGCCGGGAGTGGAGGTTGGGTTGGTGGGAGGTGTGGACCTGATGAGGGAGTCACGGAGGGAGTGGTCTTTTCGGAACGCTGATAGGTGAGGGGAGGGAAATATATCCCTGGTGGTGGGGTCCGTTTGGAGGTGGTGGAAAAGTAAGACCTTGCCAATCCAAATGCATGTAAACTCTATCCCTCAGGATTCCCTCCAACAACTTGCCACCACCAATGTCAGACTCACTGGTCTGTAGTTCCCTGGCTTTTCCTTACTACCTTTCTTAAATAGTGACACCGTGTTAACCAACCTCCAGTCTTCCAGCACCTCACCTGTGACTGTTGATGATACAAATATCTCAGCAAGAGGGCCCAGCAATCACTTCCTTAGCTTCCAACAGAGTTCTAGGGTACACTTGATAAGGTCCTGGGTATTTATCCACCTTTATGCGTTTTAAGACATCCAGCACCACCACTCTGTAATATGGACATTTTTTCAAGATGTCACCATCTATTTCCCTACATTCTGTAATTTCCATGTCCTTCTCCACAGTAAACATTGATGCAAAATACTCATATAGATTCTTCCCCCATCTCCTGCGGTTCCACACAAAGGCTGCCTTGCTGATATTTGAGGGGTCCTGTTCTCTCCCTAGTTACCTTTTTTTTCCCCTTAATGTATTTACAGAATCCCTTTGGATTCTCCTTAACTCTATTTACCAAAGCTATCTCATGTTCCCTTTTTACCGTCCTGATTTCCTGCTTAAGTATGTTCCTACTATCTTTATACTCTTCCAAGGATTCACTCCATCTCTGCTGTCTATACCTACCATATGGTTCCTTCTTTTTCTTGACCAAAACCTCAATTTCTTTAGTCATCTAGCATTCCGTACACCTACCGCCCTTGCCTTTCACCCTTACAGGAACATGCTGTCTCTGCAGTGGATATGGTGTGCATGCATTTGAGCAAGGTTCCCCAAGGTAGGTTCATTCAGAAAGTTACAGGATACAGGAAAATTTGGCTGTCTGGATACAGAATTGGCTGGCCCAGAGAAAATAGAGGGTGGTAGTAGATGGAAAGTATTCAGCTGAATTACTAGCCTATTATTCTTATGGGTAACTGAGATCTTCTCACAAATGTGTTTCTCAATTTCCTGCTGACTATTGGGGTTCTATATTACATTTCCAGTATGGTTATTATCCCTTTCCACCCAAATAACTTCTCTGGATATATTCCCAGGAATATCCTTTCTGAGTATAGCTATAATGTTATCCCTAATCAAAAACACTATTTCCCCCATCTCTCTCGCCCCACTTTCTCTCCTTCCTCTAGTATTTGTATCCTGGAACTCTAAGCTGCCAGTCCTGCCCATCCCTGAGCCACGTCTCTACAATTGCTACGATAACACACTCCTATGTTCCTAACCATGCCCTGAGTTCATCTGTCTTGTCTCTTAGATCTCTTGCATTGAAATAAATAGTTTAATTTACCTACTTCTCTGCCTACCCTGACTGTTTGACTTACTCCTTTTCCCAACTGTACTAGACTCAGATTGATCTCTTTCCTCACTATCTCCCTGGGTCCCAATCAACCACCTACCCCCCCCACCCCTCAATACTTAACTGGTTTAAATCCATCTGAGCAGCATATTAGTCCCCTTGCAATTCAGGTGCAATCTGTCCTTCATATACAGGTCACCTCTACCCCAGAAAGAGCTTCCAATGATCCAAAAATATGAACCCTTGTCCCCTGCACGAGCTCCTCAGCCATGCATTCATCTTCTCATTTCCCCAATCCTACCCTCACTAGCTCATAGCACCTGGAGTAATCCAGATAGTACTACCTTGAAGACCTCCTTTTTGAATTTCTGCCTAACTTTCTATATTTTCCCTCCAGAATCTCATCATTTTTCCTTCCTATGTCATTAGTTCCAATGTGTGTATAATGACTTCCTGCAGGTCCCACTCCCTTTTGAGAATATTCTGAACTCTCTCTCTCTGAGATGTCTTTGATCCTGGCACCAGGGATGCAACACACCATTCTGATTTCTCACTGGTAGCCGCAAAAAGGTCTGTCTGTGCCTCTGACTGGAGAGTCCCCTATCATAATCGGAACCTGACTTACCCCTACTTTAGAACCAGTCTAGCTACCAGAAATTTGGCTGTTTGTGCTACATGCTTCTGAGAGACCATCACCCCCTACATGTTCCAAAACAGCATAATTGTTTGAGATGGGGATAGCCACAGGAGATTCCCGCGCTACCTGCCTATCCCTCCTATCTTTCCTGGTAGTAACCCATCTACCTGACTGTTTATCTGCAGTTTTTCTCCCTTCCTATAACTGCCATCCATCATGCCACTAGCTCCTATAAATTCCTCAATGCCTGTAACTAGTGCTCCAATCAATCCATGCAATCTGATAGGATTCACAGCCAGGCACACTTCCTGCAGACATAATCATCAGTAACATGGAAATTCTCCTTAATCTCCCACATCCAATGAGAAGAATAAATCACTGTACTAAAGGCCATCTTTGAACCTTAACAATCTAGAGAAAATAGCACAGTCTTGCTGTTCTGAAAAATACTGCTCCTGGCTAACTTAGTACCTATGTTTTATATTTTTAAAATTTTAATCAAGAGACAGATCTCCATAAAACAGCCAAAAATAACCCACTCTACTCACTATTTAAAAAAAAAAGACAGCAAGTTTACACTTGTGCTGAGAGCTCTCCCACACAGGTTCCTTCAGGGTCAGCTATGAATTTTGCTATTTGTTCACTTTTCATAGACACACTCCGATGTGCAGAAATACTTGAACTCAAACAATAAAGGCAGTAGCTGTGTCAGACAGAAATGATGGTTTCTATTCCTCCCTCTCTCACTGACCATGTGGTCTCTGCCTTTTTTTTTCCTCTTTCTCCTTTTTAAAGTGCCATTGTTTTGATCTTTTTTTTCCGCAAAGCTCCAACAACTTATAAAACTGCAATTACTGATCCTGGATTTTGAGAAAATCATCTCCAACACCTAACCTTCCTCAAAAACAGAGCAGCTGTTACAATCACAATTTTTTTTTACTGTCCTCCAATTATTTGGCTGTTTTACAATTAACACAATTAATCATCGGGAGCCCCAGTGTGAATTACAATCAGTGTTACCATTTTGCTATTACTAGATTACATTACAATGTGGAAACAGGCCCTTCGGCCCAACAAGTCCACACTGACCCGCCGAAGCGCAACCCACCCATACCCCTACATTTACCCCTTACCTAACACTACGGGCAATTTAGCATGGCCAATTCACCTGACCCTGCACATCTTTGGACTGTGGGAGGAAACCGGAGCACCCGGAGGAAACCCACGCAGACACGGGGAGAACGTGCAAACTCCACACAGTCAGTCGCCTGAGTCGGGAATTGAACCCGGGTCTCTGGCGCTGTGAAGCAACAGTGCTAACCACTGTGCCACCGTGCCGCCCACTACTACTTGAGAGTTTCAGGAGGAAGTGTTTACAATGCATTTTCCCGTAACCTATTTCTATTAATTTCTATCCGTACTTTTTTTTTTAAATAAGTTTTCTTTCTCAAGTTGTCTTTGCTCCATCAAAAATGGTAAAAAGGCAGCCCCTTTAGACCCTGAATAAAGATTGTAAGTCTAGCTTGGGCCTCACATGCCTACCTTCTGTGTTGGGTTTTCGTTTATAAAAAGTGAGCATCCAAGTCTCCCAGATAATGATCAGACGTCAACACTTCACTACCTCTCATTACATCTCTAAACTCTTTGCATGGACTTCGAGTTACCATGTTGCCTTCGAGCTCGTCCTTTGCTCATAAGAGAAGAGTTTGTTCTCTCTCTCGTGAACAAATCATGGGAGATGAAGTGTACGCTATTTAGTGGGTATCCATACTTTCGTTAGAGCATTTTGTGCTGCTAAGTGTACAACATTTCACCAGGCATTTTATTTATATTTTAAGTATATTTTCTTCCATCCCTGCTTCAGCTGAACATTAGCAAAGCTGAAGTTATCATATTTGACTCCCCATTGGCTATTTACTTGAGAAAAACAGCTTCATGATCTCATCTGAGGTTTGGACTATTTGTCTTAACAGTAAGACTGTTTGTTACCATTTCCATAGTATTGCTTGCCTCCTTTATAAATGAAGCTACCTCAATAAGCCTAACAATCGTCCACTCTATATCTTGTTTAGTGCCCTACTGTGTCTGAGAGTTTCGGGCATATATACTAGTTACTGGCAAGTGAATCAGATGGGCCTTGTATCCAAGTAGAAGTGCAGATGAGTTACTCTTTCATCCTGTTTGCATTCTATCTTGGAAGTAAATGGACATTCTCAGTACCTTCTTTGGACTTTGGAGACAACCAGCCTCAAAATGTGTTGCTGGAAAAGTGCAGCAGGTCAGGCAGAAGCAGGAGAATCGATGTTTCGGACATGAGCCCTTCTTCAGGAATGAGGAAAGTGTGTCCAGCAGGCTAAGATAAAAGGTAGGGAGGAGGGACTTGGGGGAGGGGCATTGGAAATGCGATAGGTGGAAGGAGGTCAAGGTGAGGGTGATAGGCCGGAGTGGGATGGAGAGGTCAGGAAGAAGATTGCAGGTTAGGAAGGTGGTGCTGAGTTCGAGGGATTTGACTGAGACAAGGTGGGGGGAGGGGAATGAGGAAACTGGAGAAATCTGAGTTCATCCCTTGTGGTTGGAGGGTTCCGAGGCGGAAGATGAGGCGCTCTTCCTCCAACCGTCGTGTTGCTATGGTCTGGCGATGGAGGAGTCCAAGGACCTGCATGTCCTTGGTGGAGTGGGAGGGGGAGTTGAAGTGTTGAGCCACGGGGTGGTTGGGTTGGTTGGTCCGGGTGTCCCAGAGGTGTTCTCTGAAACGTTCCGCAAGTAGGCGGCCTGTCTCCCCAATATAGAGGAGGCCACATCGGGTGCAGCGGATGCAATAGATGATGTGTGTGGAGGTGCAGGTGAATTTGTGGTGGATATGGAAGGATCACTTGGGGCCTTGGAGGGAAGTAAGGGGAGAGGTGTGGGCGCAAGTTTTGCATTTCTTGCGGTTGCAGGGGAAGGTGCCGGGAGTGGAGGTTGGGTTGGTGGGGGGTGTGGACCTGACGAGAGAGTCACGGATGGAGTGGTCTTTTCGGAATGCTGATAGGTGAGGGGAGGGAAATATATCCCTGGTGGTGGGGTCCGTTTGGAGGTGGCGGAAATGACGGCGGATGATACGCTGTATATGGAGGTTGGTGGGGTGGTAGGTGAGGACCAATGGGGTTCTGTCCTGGTGGCGATTGGAGGGGTGGGGCTCAAGGGCGGAGGAGCGGGAAGTGGAGGAGATGCGGTGGAGGGCATCATCGATCACGTCTGGGGGGAAATTGCGGTCTTTGAAGAAGGAGGCCATCTGGGTTGTCCGGTATTGGAACTGGTCCTCCTGGGAGCTGATGCGGCGGAGACGAAGGAATTGGGAATATGGGATGGCGTTTTTACAGGGGGCAGGGTGGGAGGAGGTGTAGTCTAGGTAGCTGTGGGAGTCGGTCGGTTTATAGTAAATGTCCGTGTTGATTCGGTTGCCCGAGATAGAAATGGAAAGGTCTAGGAAGGGGAGGGAGGAGTCTGAGACGGTCCAGGTGAATTTGAGGTCGGGGTGGAAGGTGTTGGTAAAATGGATGAACTGTTCAACCTCCTCGTGGGAGCACGAGGTAGCGCCGATACAGTCATCGATGTAGCGGAGGAAAAGGTGGGGGGTGGTGCCAGTGTAGCTGCGGAAGATGGACTGTTCCACATATCCTACGAAGAGGCAGGCATAGCTGGGGCCCATGCGGGTGCCCATGGCTACTCCTTTGGTTTGGAGGAAGTGGGAGGATTGGAAAGAGAAGTTGTTCAGGGTGAGGACCAGTTCAGTCAGTCGAAGGAGGGTGTCAGTGGAAGGGTACTGGTTGGTATGGCGGGAAAGGAAGAAGTGGAGGGCTTTGAGTCCTTCGTGATGGGGGATGGAGGTGTATAGGGACTGGATGTCCATGGTGAAGATAAGGCGTTGGGGACCGGGGAAGCGAAAATCATGGAGGAGGTGGAGGGCGTGGGTGGTGTCCCGAACATAGGTGGGGAGTTCTTGGACTAAGGGTGTCAGGACCGTGTCGAGTTATGCAGAGGTGAATTCGGAGGGCAGGAGCAGGCTGAGACAATGGGTCGGCCGGGGCAGTCAGGTTTATGGATTTTGGGCAGGAAGTAGAAACAGGCGGTGCGGGGTTGTGGGACTATGAGGTTGGAGGCGGTGGATGGGAGATCCCCTGAGGTGATGAGGTTATGGATGGTCTGGGAGATGATGGTTTGTTGGTGGGAGGCGGGGTCATGGTCAAGGTGTCCGCGAGCTGGCGTTTAGCCTCAGCGGTGTAAAGGTCGGTGCGCCAAACTACTACCGCGCCTCCCTTGTCTGCCGGTTTGATATTGAGATTGGGGTTGGAATGGAGGGAGTGGAGGGCTGCACGTTGCGAGGGTGAGAGGTTGGAGTGGGTGAGAGGGGTGGAGAAGTTGAGGCGGTTAATGTCGCGGCGGCAGTTGGCTATGAAGAGATTGAGGGCAGGTAAGAGGCCAGCACGGACCATTTTTTAAATACTTAATGCTGTCTCCAAACGTGATCAAACATTTTATATCATCCAAGCAAAGCAATCATTAACAGCCCCATTAAAAAGCCTGTCAAATAGATTACAAAACAGGTCACATAAACCCCTTTATGCTGAGTTGAAGACGGTCTCAAAACACAACAATGTTACCAACCTTACCACTGTGAAAAGTTATCTCATCAGTTGGTTTCATATAAGTCTCATATAGACACACACGAGTGGGGGTGAAATAGATCTTACCTCCTCAGACTATTCAAAGGTAAGACTGTTTTTGTCAGAAAGGGCTACAAATGCAGAAGATCAAAATGTTATCCTCAGAAATATTGAAACTTTGACATCCTCCTAACAAGAGTAATGAAATTAGGCCATTTCCTGGTAAATAATGTGGATGCTGCACTCGGATAGATTGTGCATGTGGAATTTTGTCACTATAACCTGGCATTTAGAATGACCAACTTTTTATTTACAGGCTGGTAGAACAGAATACAGTAAAATAACAGAATAGGGGGACTAAGGATGTGAAGCCATTTTCTTCTACTTAGGCTTCAAAGTAAAAGTTTAATCTTTGATTGGCTTGGGATAGATGGACTGCTAGATTTTCGGAGTATTACAAGAGGAAAGCAAATCATTCTCTGCTTCACTTAAAGCTGTCAACAAAATTGCTGCATAATGAGATCAGTGGTGTCCCAGTAGTCACTGTACTGTCCTGCACTTCAATGAATTCAGTGGTTTGGCACAGAATTGGAAAGGAAGGCTTTACAAAAATAATTGAAATGAAATGGAGTTTTTTTTGCTATCTGCTTGGACTTGTATGGTTTTCATAGCAACTGTAAACATTTCAACAACAGCGTTGTCGGTGATACTTTAAAGTGATGGTTTGATATTGAGTAGGGACCACTGTATGAGGTAATGAATGATCAGTCCTTGGTGACGTTCTCGCCTTCATCCTACTATGCTCCCAGGTCAACAAATTACATAGGCTTTGCGACATTGAACTTTTCTTCCACCTCCTTTGCTTGCGTTTTTAGTCGTCATTCCCACCCACCCTCCTGAGGACCTCTTCTTCCCCTCTCAAACATAGCCCATCCTCTTGGACACCCTGTCCTGGTCTCTTACCCATCCTCGACCTCTTTATCTCCAACTGCTGCCATGACATTGATCGCCTCAACCTGTCCACCCCTCTCATCTCCTTCCAACCTCTCACCCTCACAAGCGAAGCCCTCCAGTTGTTAGGTTCTTTTCCTGAGGTTTCTCGCACGAGATGCAATCCACACGCACCAACTTTGCAAACAGTTAAAGATTATTAAAGCTTGTACAAGCCAAGTGACCCCCTTTGACCGCCTCGCAGGCGTGCAAGGTTGAGTCAAAGTGAAGCCCTGAAGAAAGAAAATATATCTTTATACAGGTCAGTTGGCGATGCTTATAGATGCTCTGGCCAGACCATCCACAACCTGAACACTTCAGAGGATCTCTCATCCACAGCCTCCAACCTCATAGTTCTGCAATCCTGCGCCACCCGGTTCACCCTCTTACCCAAAATCCACAAACCTGGCTCCGCCTGATCCTGCCCCATCAAACTTGTCTCCTCCTATCTCGATACCGTCCTGTTCCCCCTTAGTCCATGAATTCCCAACATATATATGGGACACTACCCATGCCTTCTACCTCCTTCATGACTTTTGCTTCCCCGGCCACCAATACTTCATCTTTACCAAGGACATCCAGTCCCTGTACATGTCCATCTCCCATGGCAAAGGCTTCCAAGCCCTCCATTTCTTCATCTCCTGCTGACCCAATCGGTCCCATCGACACATTCATTTGATTGGCAGAGCTGGTCTTCACCCTCATTAACTTCTCCTTCAAATCCTCCTACTCCCTTCAGACCAAAAGGGTAGCCATGGGCACCCACATGGGTCTTAGCTATGCCTCACTCTTCGTAGGATATGTGGAACAGTCTATCTTCTGCAGTTACACCGGCACCATTCCCCACCTTTTCCTCCACTACATTGATGACTGTATCAGGGCCACCTTGTGCTCCCAGGAGGAGGTGGGACAGTTCATCAACTTCACTAATACCTTCCATCCTGACCTTAACTTCACCACCTGGACCATTTCCGGACACCTCCCTCCCTTTCCTGGGCCCTTCTGTCTCCATCTCTGGCGACCAACTCAACGTGGACACTTATTCAAACCCACCAATTCCAATAGCTACCTGGACTACTACTCCTCCCACCTGCGCTCTGGTAAAAACACCATCCCTTACTCCCAACTCTTCAATCTCCACCATATCTGCTCCCAGGAGGAGCAATTGCACACCAGGATATCCCAGATGGCCTCCTATTTTCTCCACCGTAATTTCCCTTCCCATGTGATCAACAATACCCTCCATCACATCTCCTCCACTTCCAGCACCTCTGCCCTGGAACCCCTCCAACCATAACAAGGATAGAACTGCCCTCAGTCCTCACCTTCCACCCCACTAATATCTGGATAGAGGGTATCATCCTCTGCCATTTATGCTACCTACAATCAGACCCCACCACCAAAGATATATTTCCTTCCTCACCCCATCTGCATTCCTCAGAGACAGTTCCCTCTGCACTCCCTTGTTAGGTCCATGCCCCCTAGCAACCCACCCTCCACTCCTGGCACCTTCCCTTGCCGCCACAGGAGGTGTAAAACCCGTGCCCACACCTCCCACCTCACCAACATCCAAGGTCCCCAAGGATCTTTCTCACATCCGACAGATTTTTCTGCACATCCACCCACCTCATCTACTATGTCCATTGTTCTCGATGTGGTCTCCTGTACTTTGGGGAGACAGAACAGCAACTGGTGGAGTTTTTCAGGAAACATCTTTGGGGAACACGCACCATACCCATCCTCCTGTGGCCGACCACTTCAATTTCCCCCGCACTGCACCAAGGCCATGCGAGTCCTGGGCTGCCTCCTCCAACAAATCCAAGCCACCTGACGATTGGAGGAAGAAAGCTTCATCTTCTGCTTGGGACCCTTCAACAACATGCTATCAACAGTGCCTTCACTAGTTTCCTAATCTCCCCTCTTCCCATCTCTTCCCAGATCTACTCTCCAACTGGACACCACCCTCTTGACTTGTCCTACCTGTCCATTTTCCTTCCCACCTATCCGCTCCACCCTCCTCACTGACCTATTACAGTCAACCCCCCACCTGCATCAACCTATCAACTCCCCCCTTCCCCAGTCCCACCTCCGCCTTCCTATTTATCTCTCAGTCCCTCATCTCCCAGTCCACCCACTACCACCACATTTCTGATAAAGGGCTTATGCCTGAAATGTCGACTTTCCAGCTCCTCAGATGCTGCCTGACCTGCTGTGCTTTTCCAGTGCCACACTTTGCGACTCTGATTCTCCAGTATCTGCAGTCTTCACTTTCTCCCAACCACTGTAGTACATCCAGATAGTATACTGAATTCTAAGCTCAGGCAGCTGCTGTTCCTGCTTAAAAGCACAGAGACTGAAATTAAAGTTAGGTGTTAGGTTAACTTTCAATGGAGTGTTCTTAAAATCCCTACTGTGTGGAAACAGCCCCTTCAGCTCAACAAGTCCACACCGAACCTCCAAAGAGTATCCCACCCAAACCCATTACGCTACATTTACTCCTAACCTACACATTCCTGAACACTATGGGCAATTTAGCATGGCCAGTTCACCTAACCTGCACATCTTTTGGATTGTGGGAAGAAATCGGAGTACCCGGAGGAAACCCACATAGAAATGCGGAGAATGTGCAAACTCCCCACTGACAGTCACCCGAGGCTGAAATCAAACCTGGGTCCCTGGCTAACCACTGAGCCACTGGGGGCATAATTTTAAAATTAGGGCTGTCTTGTTCAAGAGTGATGCCAGGAAACATACTCTCACACAGGGCAATACAAACCCGCAACACTTTATACAAGAAACTGTTAAGGCTGAAACATGTGACGCTTTGAAGATCAAGGTCAGTAGATTGTTGAGATGTAAGATTATTTAGGGATATCGGACCAAATAGGCTAACTCCATGGAGGTGCAGACCCGCTATCATCTGTTTAAACAGTGGAACAGGCTGAAGTGACTGCATATCCCACTCCTGTTTTTGTGTTTCCACATGCTGCCAGATTCCATCCAGAATTGTTGCTGAAAGGCCCTTGAACTCATTTTCATATTGTCAGTCTAGGGTCATCAGACTTCCTTACAGACCTATAAATAACTCCTTCCTGAGTTGGTTTGCAAGTTGTTTTTCCCAAAAATCAAAGGAGCTGAACAAGTTAGCTGGAAACCACAAAAGTGTAATAATAATCACACAATGATTTACAATTTCCTGGAAAACTTCTGAGGAGAGCAAGTGAGAGTTTGGTATGTGTAAAATGATTTCTTTCAAAGAACGGAGACTGTTAAAGGTAGATAACCTAATTTTTCATTCCATCACCACCTATCCTTCATAAGACTGGTTGTAATCTGAATCATGAACAACTCATTTAACAACCATGCTCACTGGTTAAATGGGACAGCTGCAGATAAAACAAATCTTGGAAGATAGATCAGAGCTCTAACATTTAATGAGAGCACAACAGCTGCTTTATGTAGGCACCACAGATGTTGTCTATTGCAACTTGCTGTTTAGCTCCCAAAGTTCCAGTATTTTTCCAGGTCTTGATAACCCAGCTGAGTGTGTTTCCAGAGCAGTTCCTAAATATTTATGAAACCCTATCCTGTGCCATTCTGGGTGCTGATATTGCTACTAGTCCAGTTGAATGACAATAGACAATAGGTGCAGGAGTAGGCCATTCAGCCCTTCGAGCCTGCACCACCATTCAATATAATCATGGCTGATCATTCCTAATCAGTATCCTGTTCCTGCCTTATCTCCATAACCTTTGATTCCACTATCTTTGAGAGCTCTATCCAACTCTTTCTTAAATGAATCCAGAGAGTGGGCCTCCACTGCCCTCTGGGGCAGAGCATTCCACACAGCCACCACTCTCTGGGTGAAGAAGTTTCTCCTGACCTCTGTCCTAAATGGTCTACCCCGTATTTTTAAGCTGTGTCCTCTGGTTCGGCACTCACCCATCAGCGGAAACATGGTTCCTGCTGCCAGAGTGTCCAATCCTTTAATAATCTTATACGTCTCAATCAGATCCCCTCTCAATCTTCGAAACTCAAGGGTATACAAGCCCAGTCGCTTCAGTCTTTTAGTGTAAGGTAATCCTGCCATTCCAGGAATTGACCTCGTGAACCTACGCTGCACTCCCTCAATAGCCAGAATGTCTTTTCTCAAATTTGGAGACCAGAACTGCACACCGTACTCCAGGTGTGGTCTCACCAGGGCCCTGTACAGCTGCAGAAGAACCTCTTTGCTTCTATACTCAATCCCTCTTGTTATGAAGGCCAGCATGCTATTAGCCTTCTTCACTACCTGCTGTACCTGCATGCTTACCTTCATTGACTGGTGTACAAGAACACCCAGATCTCTCTGTACTGCCTCTTTACATAAATTGATTCCATTGAGGTAATAGTCTACCTTCCTGTTCTTGCTACCAAAGTGGATAACCATACATTTATCCACATTAAACTGCATCTGCCATGCATCTGCCCACTCACCTAACTTGTACAGGTCACCCTGCAATCTCCTAACATCCTCATCACATTTCACCCTGCCACCCAGCTTTGTATCATCAGCAAATTTGCTAATGTTATTGCTGATACCATCTTCTATATCATTAACATATATTGTAAAAAGCTGCAGTCCCAGCACGGATCCCTGCGGTACCCCACTGGTCACTGCCTGCCATTCCGAAATGGAGCCGTTTATCACTACCCTTTGTTTCCTATTAGCCAACCAATTTTCAGTCCAAGCTAGTACTTTGCCCCCAATACCATGCACCCTAATTTTACTCACTAACCTCCTGTGTGGGACTTTATCAAAAGCTTTCTGAAAGTCCAGGTACACTACATCTACTGGATTTCCCTCGTCCAACATCATAGTTACATGCTCAAAAAATTCAAGAAGATTAGTCAAGCATGATGCAAGTTATTGTGAATGATGTTTATTGGCAATCACCTCAGATTGTTTCCACAATCCATTCTCTGCTACTGCAACCTGCTGAAAAAGCTTTGGTACAGCAAAGTTTGCAGACAGAACCTCTATCTTACCACCAGTTGTTATAAGTGAACTCAAAATGAACATTTCATGCACCCACCAGTATGTTTTGCTAAAATCGTATTGAGGCATTACAACATTCCAAGTAGTCACATGGTAGTTTATTAAGACTAATGCTCCAACAATAAAATGGTACAAATAATAAAGACGAGAGTTTGTGTTGGAGTCCAAGAAACACACATTAATCAGAATACTTTAAGTACAAGCTAACTTAGTCATGGATCATGAGGTCCATGTTTCAATAAATATTCAAGCAAAATAGGGTAGAGTTCCAGCTTTGTTCCTGAAGCAATTATGAGAAGATGAAATACCTCTGCAAGATTATAGTAACCAGTGCTCCATGATGAAATACTAATCTCAAATTGGATTTTATTCTCGAAACATGTGCTTCTGCATTACCAGAGATCCCCTCAGAGTAATGATTAACCATACTTTTGATTGTATTGAACCTAAGTGAATTTAACCCACCCAGTCCCAGGAGGTATCTGTTGAGCCTTCGGCATTCTAGGGTGTCTCTTAGTGCCAATGGAACCATTGATCAAGTACTAATCTCAGAACGAGTGGAGGGAAATATTTGAAATACTTTCAGGCTTCTTTCAAGCTGTACTTAATAGGAAGAAACGATACATTTTAAATACTACAGTTAGATTATCTGAGGTCATTAAATTGGGGATGGAATGGGGTAACTCGTTACATTAGTAAGAAATAGCAGCAGGCAGAGGCAATGGATCCCTTTTGAATCTGCTCTAACGTTGTGTAGTCAGAGCTGCTACATCTTGAAGAAGCTTAAGTAATGCAGTTTATGATCGTGTTTTAGGATATCTGAAAGTCATCACTTCTGTGGCATGTAGCTATCATTCTTGTTTATGCTTTGAAAATCAAAATAAATCTAATGTTGACACACCCAAGTTGGAGAATGAGAAACTGAGGTAGTTAAGCAAGAAAGCCCCTTAGGTTATGATCCAGTGGACGAAAAAAAATCAATCAATATAAGGTTTGGAATAAAGATATTTGACTGAATTTTATCTACTTCCTGAAAATTTAAAAGATTATTTTGAAAGGAGAGCACCTGTATTGAAATACAAATAGCTTCTATAAGCATTATTTGATCAATGTTTTAGATCCTTTTGGATCCAGTCTGATATTTCTCGTAACTAATCATGCTTGCCTGACTCCTGACCAATAAGGACATGAGACTTTGGAGCTAGAAGCAGGCCATTCGGCCCTATGAGCCTATTCTACCATTCAATAAGATCAAAGCTGATCTGGTTGTGATCTCAACTCCACTTTCCTGTATATCTAATCGACTGTCCAATTCTGCTTGAATAAACTCAATGACCCAGCCCCCACTGCTTTCTAGGGAAGTGAATTCTACAGCAATCCTCTGAAAGAAAAAAAAATCTTTATTTCCATCTTAAAAGGGAAACACCCCACTCTAAACACCCTAGTCCTGTTCTCCTCCTGTCTTCCAGAATCCATTTTGTCAAGTCCTCTTGAGATCTTATTTGCTTTAATAAAGTCATCTCTCATTATCCTAAATTCTAGTGGATATAGCCCAATTTGTTCATCCTTTCTTCATACAATAAACCCTTCACCCCAAGGTGAGTAGAGTGAACATTGACTGAACTGCTTCCAATGCCGTTATATTCTATTTCAAACAAGTAGACCTAAACTGTACACTATACTGAAGGTGTGGTACTGCAGTGAAATTTCTTTACTTTTATATACCAGTCTCCTTGCATAAACGCCAACATTTCATTTGTCTTACTAAATCGCTTGCTGTACCTACATATTAACCTTTGTGATTCACGAACCACATCACCCAGAGCCTTCTGTACCCCAGAGTTCTGCAATCTCTTTGTATTTAAATACTATACTGCTTCTCTCCTCTTCCCGCTAAAGCGGACAAGTCTGTATTTACCCACATTGTACTCCATTTGCCAAAGTTTTGCTCATGTATTTAACATGTCTATATCCCTTTGCAGACTGTATTTCCAGCACAGGCTGAGGTTATCAAGAGGGTCCCTTTCTTTTTTGTCAACCTTTTCCCTCACCTGAGGTGTGATGACCCTCACCTTAAACCACCACCAGTTATTTCTGTCTAATGATTGAGCAGCTCTATGATGGTCTGGGATTATGGTGACTTGACTTTTACTTTCTGTTGGCCACTTACTTTCCCACTTTAGTATTTTCAGCAATTTTAGTTACGATACGTTCGGTCCCATTATCCAAGTTATTGATTTGGATTATAAATAGTTGAAACCCCAGCACTGATCTGTTTAGCAATATAACAGCCATTCCTCCGTAAGATCCTGCAAATCCTCTGACAGAATATTGCTGTCCTCTTAGATATCAATCCCCAGTTCGAGGCAGTTGTGTTGGGCAGGCAACATTGTCGGCATGCCTGATACAAGACTTCATAACTAGCCGTCCTCTTGATGTTTGTCACAGTAAGCAGTGACCCAGGAGGATAGAGGAAATTATTTTAAAATGTCCCCAAGTGCTCTCTGAAAATGTGAAATATTCTGAACAGCTCGTGAGACACTCTAGTCCATGACAGCCCAATTTGGAGAAGAAACAGCCGTAAAAGAACCAATCATTTCTAGCATATCCAACAGGCTAAGATAGGTAACAAGCAAAAATGACAGAGTGTATGACCCATAACACTGGAGTGAAAGGAAGTCATTCTCGATCCTGAGGGACTGCCTAAGAAGAGGAGAGGAGAAAACTCTTTGTAAACTTGATTATCATTTAAAACTCTGCTGCTCATGCCTGACTCATACCACATCTTGTTCACCATTAAACAACCATTATTTAAGTCAGCTCACTGACTTACGTTGGCTTCCAGTTAGGCAACACCTCAATTTTACACAATGTGTCACTGATAAATAATGTGTGATGCTGTAATAAAACAAAAAACTGAGGATTCTGGCAATCTGGAACAAAGATAGAAATTGCTGGTGAAACTCTCAGTTAACGTTTCAAGTCCAGTGACTTCAGGGCTGACGAGTCACCCGAGAAGAAACCTTTAAAGTTGCTTTCTCCCCACAGATACTGCCAGACCTGCTGAGTTTAGTCAGCAATTTCTGTTTTTGAATGCGATACTGTAAGTAACTCTGGCTGATTTTACAAATTGCTTTGTGGTCTCAACTCTCCCTGTCTTTGCAATCTCATCTAGCCCCACAACCATCTGAAATACCTACTATCTAATTCTGGCTTCTTGGTCATCACTAATTTGAATTATGCTACTATTGGTAAAACTTAAACTCTGGATTTCTCTCCCTAAGTCTCTGTCTCTTTCTTTCTCCTTTAAAAATTACAATGGGCAAAAATTTTGGTTTGCTGCTCTAGTATTTACTTATGCAGCTCATCATCATATTTTCTTTTATAGCACTTCAGGAAGCACTTTTGGATGTTTCATTATGTTAAAGGCACTGTATGAATACAAGTTGTCATTAATTGAAAAACGTAACCTAACTCACTTTCTTCCTTACTGCCACTTCAATTTGCCCTTCTTATATTTGTGGCATTGTGCCTTTTTGAACATGCCAATCAAGCAGTACTGTCAAAGGAAATATTTTGGATCATCAAACTGGAACATTTATGTTCATTGTTCCTACCTTCTGCCCCCGCCCCCCCCCCCCCCCCCATCCTAGACTGACATTGCAACTTAAAATATCAAACTTCCAATATATTTGTTTCATTCCACAATACCACCATCAGAAATAAAGTAAAAATCAACAGCATGCTTCGTAGTTCAGATCTATCAAAACTTTATATTAAAGAAGAGTCACATTGTCAGTTTCATATTGCAAATACTTCATTTCCCAAAAGAGTCTGCTTTCCCTGATGATCTTGTACTGTGTTTGAGCCTTCTTTATCAGTTTAATAACTTCCTCAAAGGCACTGCCCTCAGAGTATCAACTTGACTTTAAAAATCTGGGACTTCACACATTCTAGGTTGATGTTGTAGCACTGTGCTTGGTCATATATTGTAAAAAAAAAGCTGTGTTTCTAATGACATGCTTACCCACGTCTCATCTATGTTTTGTTTTAAATCATTTACAACTGTCCGCTTGAACAGGGTAGTTCTCTGTGTCCTGACTAGCAATAAATGTGTCATCCAGGGTCGTCAAAAGCAAATTAACTTGTCAATTTTGCTTGTGCACCCACTATGATTACACTTTTAATAAAAAAATGTGCAATTCATTGGCATGAATTATGTAGGAACCAATCTTCTCTGTAAGCTATATACATGGGCTGCACACTTGGATACATGGCAATTTGAAAGGTATTGTGCAAACTACACTCAAAATGGTGTGAGAAAAACATAAAGGCCCTATGCCTGTGCATTCAAATGAAGGCTATGCACAACTTAATATTGACAAATGCAAGGTATTCAAACAAGAGAAGGGTATATATGAATCAGAGCTATCGAACACAAGGTAAGTGGAGTTTAATGGATAGCTCATTGAAAACAAATAGTAAAGAAAGCTATCTGGGACTTGAGTTGAATCATTCTGGCGATATTGCTAGGGCCATGTGTTGTGGATTCACAAGGATGTCCATGACTTTGGAGATTGTGTCAAAAGACCAAGTAAGGCAAACCTAGCATAAGCCATCCGAGCATGAGAAAACTTTTAAGAACTTGTGTGTTTTCTAGAAAAGAAAATGTCTGGAAAATGTTTTTTTGTTAAGATCCTTAAAGGGATGAAATCAAATGTACACAGATAATGGGTCTCCAATTGCCTAAAGGTCTGGAACCAGGAAACACAGGCTTAGGATGAAAAGGGAAAAGACCTGTGCTCAATTTCAATGCATCTTCTTCACTTGATGTGGCCAGTGTATTCAAATGTATTGTCTGAGGAGTTATATGATAAGGAAATATTTAAGTGAGAATATTGGCACATACTCGTGAGAATGAGCATTTGGAAGGTATCAGTTTTTTGGGACAACTCTGAATTAACTTGCAATTGACTGATTTGGTTCCTCACTCCCAGCCCATCTCACTTTCTTTTTATGTAGCTGTTAAATAGGTGTCACAGCATTACATCATTTGAAAATGTGACAGTATTATTTATGCCCTAATTTAAGATCATTTAGTTACATTAATTAAGAGGGGAGGAACTACCACAGAGCTCTGGGGAACTTCACTCAGCAGCAGACCTTGACTTAAACCCTTCCCATCAATAACCACACCACATTGACTGTTCATCCAATTCTTTAAACAATTTTGGTATTCTTTAATAATACTATGATCATCTGTAGAGCAGCCACATACAAAAGGTTAACAAAACACAACTCTGCAATCTTTCTTTCAAAGAAACAGTATATATTTAGAAGAAAGAAAGCTAGCTCTTTGCTTTCTATTTTTGTGCTATTTTACAAACAGCCTTGTGCTAATTATAATTTTTTATATATTTATCTTTCTACTTAGCTGCTATTTTTGACCTATATGTATGTGCTGTGTCTTTTCCTTAAGCCGTTTAGATACTACTTGCTTCAATTCCTGAACCTTCACTGTTTCCTGATTTTTTTTTAAAACCCAGTTTATAATTTAAAGCTTACATAGGAATTAGGGGCAGGTGTTAGCAATTCAGACCTTGGAGCCTGCTCTGCCATTTAACATGAACATGGCTGATCTTATTCTGGTTTCAACTCCACTTTACAGCTTGCTCCCCATAGTCCATTATCCTGCTTTTCCTCAGAAACATATCTATTTCGTTCTTGGATTTGTTGGTTGATTCTGCCTCTACTGGACTCTGGGGCAATGAGTTCCACAAATTCAGTAGTTTCTCCTCATCTCAGTTTTGAACCTACCTCCTTTTAACTCTATATCTATGACCTCTTGTTCGAGACTGTCCCACAAGGGGAAACAAAGGGTCCATTATTTCTTTGTATTCACAGTGTTGTAAGGCTATTTAATTGCTAAAATTCTTCAGGATTATTTCTGTCATGCCCCCTCCACTGCTAACCTCCTTTCTCTCCTTCCCCTCCTTCCTCTTCTTTCCTTTATTGAGTCAGTCAGGCTGGTATTGCAGTTTTCTTTCTAGCGTTCTCCTTTCGCTTTTTATGACATTTTGTTACATGTAATTATCATTCAGTGATGCACCAGATAATATTATTCACTCTTTGCTTTGTGTGTTCATGGGGTTTCTATCGAATCCAAACAGCCTTCATTGTAGGACATCTTAGAATCATACAGAGCTATGAAGTCTATGCTGCCAAAAGTATACCACTACTCCACTCTGCCCACTTTCCCACACGAGGCCCTTACTGAGGCAAAGTGATTATTCAATGTGTCTGTTATTTCCCCTTGGTCATAGATAACATTCTCACTTTCAGTCTTTAGTTGATCAACATTGCTCCTGACTACTCACTTTCCCTTTTTGATATGCCTCGCAAGTTTTGTTTCATCATACCTTTTAATGATTTATCACCTGCTTTGTGGCCCTTTGCTGGTCTTTGTATCTTTCTCATTCAGCAGAACCTGTGCTGTTTTCTGACAAATCAGACTGTAAACCTTTGAGATTTATGCTGTAGTTTATATCTTTAGTTGCACATGTTTTTTCTGTGAAGTGTAGCTTTTCCCTCTCGGGTATAAAGTGGTTTTCTGTTGTTTAGATTAGATTAGATTACTTAGTGTGGAAACAGGCCCTTCGGCCCAACAAGTCCACACCGCCTCACCGAAGCGCAACCCACCCATACCCCTACATTTACCGCTTACCTAACACTATGGGCAATTTAGCATGGCCAATTCACCTGACCTGCACATCTTTGGACTATGGGAGAAAACCGGAGCACCCGGAAGAAACCCACGCAGACACTGGGAGAACGTGCAAACTCCACACAGTCAGTTGCCTGAGGCGGGAATTGAACCCGGGTCTCTAGCGCTGTGAGGCAGCAGTGCTAACCATTGTGCCACCGTGCCGCCCAAATGTGTTAAATGTATCTTTAAGCACACTCCACTGTTCTTCAGACGTTTTACCCGTGAGCAGATTTCCCCAGTTTGCTGCAGACAATCTGTCTTATCTCATTAAAGTCAACCTCACCTAAATCTAAAGCTGTAGTAGCTGATTTGTGCGTTTTGATTTCAGTTGTAACATTGAACTGGATCATGTTATGATCACTGTTTGATAAATGTTCACATGCATTTAGGTTACTAAATAAATCTGACTCATAACTCATTGAATAATAAATCCAATATTGCTTGTTACCTTGTTACATCCAGGAAATATTGCTGGAGGAAACTATGCTGGACACATTCCAGAAATTCACTACTTTTCTGACAGGTGTTTTTCTGCCTTTCCTAATCTATGTAAAAGTTAAAATCCCCTGATAATTCTATGGTGGCTTTGCTACACACTTGCCTAGTTTCTGCATTTAGACAACACTTCAGAACTGCTGCCCGAGGTCTATGCGTAACATCTGTTACAGTTTAATAGATGCCTCATCCTGACCCATATCCCTCCAAACCATTCCTATTCACGTACCTATCCAACTTTCTTTTAAATATTGTAATTGTATCTACATCCACCACTTCCTTAGGAAGTTCATTCTACACGTGAACCCACCTTCTGTGTAAAACATTTGCCTCTCATATTTTCTGTAAATATATTTACTCTCACCTTTAAAATGTGGCTTGAAATCCCCATTCTAGGGAAAAGACAACTACCCTTAACTCTTTCTATACTTATCATTATTTTATAAGCTTCCATCAGGCCACCTCTCAACCTCTTACGCTCCAGTGAAAAACGTCCCAGGCTATCCAGCCTTTCTTTATAACTCAAACCTTGCATACCCGGTAAATCTCTTCTGAACCCTCTCCAGTTTAATAATATCCTTCTTATAACTGGGCGACCAGAACTGGGCACCGTATTCCAGAAGAGGCCTCACCACTAACTATGTCAGATGCATTGTCCTTATCGACACACCTGGTCACCTTTTTGAAAACCTCAGTCAAGTTGGTCAGACATGACCTCCCCTTAACAAAACTATGCTGACTGTTCTTAATAAATCCTTGCTTTTCCAAATTGAGAACACAGTGGGACTGATGGTCTGAAGTGTGTTTATTTTACTGCAAGGAGTATAACATGTAAGATGGATGAGCATACAGTCTGGATTAGTACATGGAACAGTGGTGTTGTAGCCATTGTAAAAACTTGATTGAGAGAAGGGCAGAACTGGTAGCTCAACATTCCAGGGTTTGGATGTTTCAGGCGATTTGGAGAGGGATGTTAGAGGTGGGAGGGTGGGGGAGTCTCATTACTGGTTGAGGAAATTGTCATCTCCACTCAGAGGACACCTTGAAGGGCTCATCCAATGAATCCATACAGGTAAATCTCAGGAATAAGAAAGGAACAGTCGTTATGATGGGGTTATACTATAGGCCTCCCAATAGCCAATGGGAGATAGCACAACAGATATGCAGGCAAATCATGGAAAGATGTAAAAATAACAGGATTATTGTCATGGGCGATTTTAACTTATTCAATATTGACTGGGATTCTCTAAATGCCAGGGACTTGAATGGCATAGAATTTGTTAGGTGTATCCAGGTGGGCTTCTTGAAACAATTTGTAGATAGCCCAACATGGGAAGGGACTGTACTAGACCTTGTATTGGGGAATGAGACTGACCAGGAGATCAAAGTTTCAATTGGAGGAGCAGTTTGCAAACAGTGACTGTAAATCCATTAGTTTTTTAGTTACGGATAAGGATAAGACTGGCCCTTGGGTAAAATGCTAAATTGAAGAAAGGCTACTTACAGCAATATTAGGGAGGAACTGGAGAAATTAGATTGGGGTGGCTGTTTGACAGTAACTCCACATCTGACGTGGGAGCCATATAAAGGCCGGTCGGTCATAGTTCAGGACCAGCATCATCCTGTGAGGATGATTGATGACGATTCTGGAACCTCTCTTTAGGGTCTTCTCCATACTGGCTTAAAAATCTCTCCTGTCCCTCTAAATCTTTCACATCTTGACTACCCCAGTTAATGTTGGGAAAGTTGAACTTGCCTACTCTAACCACCCTATTACTTCTATACATCTGCACTGTGCCCACATAGCTGCTGTTCTATTTCTCTTAGGCTGTTAGGGGCACTGTAGTACACTCCCAGCAATGTAATTGGTCTGTTTTGGTTTTTAAGTTCTATCCATATGGCTTCATTTGAGGAGCTGCCTAAAATGTCATCCCTCTTTACTGCTGTAATTGATTCCCTGATCAAAATTGCAACATCTCCTCTTCTTTTACCTGCTTCCCTGTCTCTCCTGAAGACCTTCTATCCTGCAATATAGAGCTGCCAATCTTGTCCCCTTCACAACCATGTCTCGTTAACAGAAATTACACCACTACCTCATGTTTTAATTTGTGCCTTCAACTTATCTGTCTTGTTCATGAGGCTCTTGGAATTATAGTAAATACTTTGACTCACTTGTTTTTCTCTTCCAATTTTGGTTGTTCATCTCCCACCTGCTGAACATTCTCTCTGGACCATATTCCCTACCAATTTAGTTTAAACCCTCTCCAAGAGCAGTAGCTGGATGCTGATCCTACTCCAGTTTAGGTGCGATCCATCCACTGGCCTCAAAAACAGTCCCAATGTCCCAGAAATATAAAGCCCTTCGTCCTGCAACATCCCTCCAGCTACACATTTACCTGGACTAACTTCCTATTGCTGTACTCACTGGCATGTGGCAGCAGAAGTATTCCGGTGATTGCTACCTTCTGGGCCCTGTTTTTTAATCTGCTTTCTATTTTCCTCAATTCTGCTTGCAGGACCCACCCCCTTTTTCTACCTTTGTCATTTTACACCCATATGTATCGCAATCTGTCTGTTTGCCCTTCCCCTTTAGAATGCCCTGCAGGCTGTTCATCCTCAACCCTGACTCTATGGAGGCAGTGTAATAACATGGAGGCTCTTTCCCCTGCATAGTCATCTCCTCAACACTGTCTAAAATGCTGTTAGGGAGTTGGCCACAGTGGATTCCTGAGCTAACTACCACCTACTTCACCTCATGTAGCAGTACTAACCATTAAGCCACCATGCTGCCCTTTCTGCCTATTCAATCTTCGCTGATGGTGTGATCACTCACAGAATGTGCTGTCCATGACATGATCAGCATCACAGATGCTTCACAGTGAATTCACTTGCAGCTCCATTTCTGAAATGCAGCTAGCCTGTGGTGGTATCTGGATACATTCCTGTACATGTGGCCACCTGGAACAACTGAAGCTTCCATGATTTGTCCCATAGCACAGGAGGAGCATTTCATGGGTGCAAGCTCTGCTTTACTGCCTTTAATTTAAAAGATACTAATGATTTTTTTTAAGAGTACTATTAACATGTCTTACGCTAATTTTTCTTCCCTTATCTTACTTTGCTTACTTATGTTATTTTATAATATTGTCAGAAGTCTCACAACACCAGGTTATAGTCCAACAGGTTCATTTGAAATCACAAGCACTTGGAGCGCTACTCCTTCATCAGGTGAAGCACCTCCACATCATTTATAATATTAGCCCGGATTTTCACTTATTCCTCTTGTTTCTCAGTTAGTCTCTTTTTCCAAAAGTACACTTTTTAAAACGAAGAAGCAATAAACACGCCAATTTTCTGTAATGTAATTCTTTAATGTATTTTCCCAATTCGCAGTGGTTAAACTAGGGCTCCCTTCTCTCTGCTCAGTGTTAGGCCTCCGATCCTGGGCCTCACTTTATACTGTTCAAAAAATGCACCCTTATTTGCACACAGACTGTCACATAGCGATCAGCCATAGCCTGTCAGGTAATTGAACTGTGGTCTCCCATATGATAGCATGTATCCTAACCACTATACTAATATGGTGAAGAAAAGTGAAAATGTAATAGTGGTGCAACTGCAATCCAAATCCAGTGTGAATCTATTCACCCTAGGTCCAGCCTCATTGGTTTTCTCTGTTTCCATTTTCCCTCAGAATGTTCGGGATCCATCAGGAGCATCCATTGCCCTCTTCACTGCCAAGTTACATCAACCTAATAAAACTCTGCAACATGTGGTATTGCAAGCCTTGTTCTATTTACTTGATCAAGCTATTGAAAGGTAAGGATTTTCTCTTTGTTATTTACAACCTGAAAGCTTTTAGTGAAGTATGCAGATGTGGGGAACATTAAGTTTTGTTTATGTAACCCTTCAAACTGTGACAATTAATATCTACTGGTCTAAGTGATTTATATCCTTCAAACCATTCAAGACACATCAGAGCTAATTCCTTTAAAAGGTAAGAGTGTATAGACAAATTAGCAAGAACTACATTTATAAAATTTATAAAATTCATTTTCTATAATGCAACGTCAGCTTTTAATCATATTTTATACACTAATGTCTTTTGGCATGAATTGGTTATTCTAGATAAAGAAAAATGTATTCAAAATTCCTTACGGTTTCAATAAATTGAACCTTGTTATTTTGAGGTTGATTTTAAACTCTAAAATCAATCTTTAGAGAGGAAAAGTGTATAAATTTAACTGATTGTGGAGCGTTAAGATGCAGAGGTAGTTGTGGTAGGGAGTGTATTTGAGAGATTAGGTGACAGGAATCTGCTGCTAGTATCTCAGTTTATAGAAGTATAGAATCATAAAATCCCTATAGTGTGGAAACAGGCCATTCGGCCCAACAAGCCCACACCGATCCTCCAAACAGTAACCCACCCAGACCCATTCCCATAAATTATTACTCTACATTTATCCCTGACTAATGCCTCTAACCTCCACATCCCTGAACACTATGGGCAATTTTAGCACAGCCAATTCACCCTAACCTACAGATCTTCGGAGTATGGGAAGAAACCGGAGCATCCGGAGGGTACCCATGCAGACATGGGGAGGATGTGCAAATTCACACAGACAGTCGCCTGAGGTTGGAATCAAAGCTGGGTCCCTGGCGCTGTGAGGCAGCAGTACTAACCACTAAGACACCATGCTGCCCCAAGAGCCACCATGCTGCCATAATATGTGTTACTCCTTTTAGCAAGTTGGTTGCATTTCCTAATGTATAGGAGTTGGCATTACCCAATTTCTATTAATGGGAGCTTGAAGTGCAATAGTGAAATACCTTTGCGATTAAAACCTGGATTTCTGTGTCTTAAATGTGCAACTCCCTTAATCTCTGAAGGAGCCAAAGCTAACCCTAAGCATCAAGAAATGGGCTACAGTTCATGAACTCTTCATAAGACCATAAGACATAGGAGTAGAAGTAAGGCCATTCAGCCCATCAAGTCCTCTCCACCATTCAATCATGGCTGACTGGCATTTCAACGCCACTTACCCACACTCTCCTCGTATTCCTTAATTCCTCACGAGATTAAGTATTTATCAATCTGTGACTTGAAGATATTTAACCTCCCAGCCTCCACTGTGGCAATGAATTCAGAAGTAGCCTTCTACTGAAAATACATTTTAAAGTCACTTTTTGGGTCATGGTGGTGGGTTAATTTGGAAAATGCTCACAGTTTTCTGGGCCATGGCAAGGTTTCTAATTTTTAGAAGTGACCAGATGGAGTGCACAACCTTTTCTTGCTGTGTTCCTGTGCTTAACCTGAACTTGCTATGTGTGAAGTTGGAAGTGTGAAGATCCCATCTGCTCTTTGATCTGTTTCTTTGTGCGAAAATACTCTTTTAATTCCTTTTGGTTTTCCCATTTGTTGTCCCTTTTCTGAAGACCGCAATGTGTATCATTCACTTGATATAGACAATCTTCCACATCTTTGCCTTCAGAATAAAATAGTTTCCATGGTGAAATATTAGTGGAAGTGTTGATGATTTTGAAGCAGAAAATAATTTGCTTTGCATTAGAGTAAAAATATACAAATAAATAACTAGGAAAAAAGGGTTTTAATATATTTGAGATTTAATTTCCTTTTAGCAAAATTGTGGGAGTAACTTAAAACCTTTTCTATTGAGTGACAAATGAGATTGAATCACTACTTCAAAAACAATCTAGTTCCAAAGAGCAATAGAGTTAAGTTGCACATTTCAGATTTTATTTTCAAATTCACTGATTGAGTTTGCAGTCTTGAAAAGTACTGTTTCATTTGAGAGTTTTGCATCACATGGATGGTTTTTGAACATAGGTCCCCCAGATAAATACAAAAGTGTGATTTTTATACCTGGTAAATGAGAATATGTGCATTAGATCTGACAACTTTTGTCACCATTTCCAGTGTTTAAACAATTTGTCTCTGACAATTCTGTCACCTGTGAATGTGGTAGAGATATCTTCAAAATGCATCTTCAAAGTATTCCGTCTTTCCTTAATCAATTTTCCCCAGGTCTGGGAGCTATTAACTAACTGTGATGACCTTTGTTTTAATTTTTTTCATAATCACGTATGAGTTCTGTCATTGATGTGAGTGCTGTGGTGGAACGACTTATAAAACTTTTCACTGTATCTTTCATGTAAATGTACATGTGACAAAGATTTCTATTCTATTCTATTCTATTCTATTCTATTCTATTCCTTTACTGTTCAAACAAATTTAAAATGTAATAGTTCAAGTTTCCCTCCCAGTAATTCCTTTTAATATTTGAACTGATCTTCTGGCAGCAAAAAAAAAAGTCTGCCCTGCAGTGTTATCATGTTAAGTATTTTGATCAGTTTTTAAAACCAGTTTCTAACCTTAGTGGCCATCTTTTGTTTCCTTAGTTTTGAAACTCAAAGAAATGGGCTGGTCTTCATTTATGATATGGCTGGTTCTGCATACACCAACTTTGAATATGACCTAAGTAAGAAAATTCTTCACCTTTTGAAGGTAGGTCACTCAGCATCATTGACCTAGGCACTGTTGACCATTCATGCATTGGTAAATGTTGGAACTGCAACAGGTTTGTTGGGAGGGGAACTGCTCGAGCATGGCTAGGGTTTTCCTTCGTAAAGCTGACATTTTGGAGTATATTTGAAGGATGGCCCCATTCTAGTACCGACAAACTATTTCAGACTTCTGGAAGAGAATACTTTGGCGACTTGATAGGACTTAATTGTTTACTCCTTTTTTCTCTGAATAAACCTAGCTCTTGTTCTCTCTTGTTCCTACCTTTGATCTGTGTGTGTTATTTTAGTTACTGGCATTGCGCTGAGTTTTCCATTGAAAGTTAATCAGGCTTGGTTCTGTAGGAAAGTTACTTCCTTGAGTTGAGAATGTAGATGTATATCTGTCAAAGAATATTGGGCAAGAGAACACAAGACCAGGAGTATGCCATTCAGCCATTAAGCCTGTTTTGCCATTTTAACAAATCAAACCCTGTGATCCATTTTAACCCCATAACCTTTTGTTAATCAGGAAGGAGAAAATGCCCCAAAAATCAAACTTGCACTATTGAAGACTTTTTTTCTATTCTGCTCATATCTTTGTGATGCCCTTCCAGAAATGGAGGTTGGCATTTTTTTATAGCAGCCATGACCATATTGAATAGTGTGGCAAGTTCAAAGGGCCAAATGGCATTCTCTTGCACCTAGTTACTAATTTTCTTTATAGAGATTTATCCATACTTGAGATTCTAAAAATAAAGGATAACCTGTTCAAAAAGACATTGTCTATCGCACAAGTAAGAAGTATATGAATTTTAATGCTGGTGTTACACATCCCACCAACGGATGGATTGTATCAAACAGCATTACCCTTTATTTATACCTTGCCACAGGCATGGTACTGACGATACCTGACCAACTCATTCTTGCAAAACCCAAAGCAGTGTGCCCAACATCAGATATGACTCCATGATTGGACAACATTTGCTAAATAACCCAGAGTCTGCTAAGAATTCTGCTGGCAACCAATTTAGAATTGTTGCTCGGCCTCGCAATATAGCAGATTTGAGCATACTAAATACTGCCTATATTAATACACAAGGCCATGTTCTTTGTGAACAGGAAACACATGTACATGCCCTGCACCTGTTCAAATCAACAAAACAGTTGACAGCTACTCTGCCCTTTATTCTTCAAATCAATTTCTTAATCAATCACAATCAAGCTATTTAATTTGAATTCAAACAAGCTTGGTAGTTAACTGTCAATCATCATCTAACTGATACAGTGACAGTGTCACTTCTCCCAATCAGGGACCACTTGCCAATAAATGAGTACTTGCTTCTCACACAGTGTAAATGTAATTTTCCCTTTGGTATTTCTTGCAAATTGTCCTGATGAATACAAGATAAAAAGCTTTGATAAAATATCTTTTTCAGTGACACTCGTGTTCAAGCTTGTTCGATGTATACAACTTAGTTGTATTATCAGTTAACCATAGTGCCCCCTTGGTGGTTGTGGTCTTTCTTTTTAGAAAGTTGACTTTATGGATAGGATGGATTCTATTTGATATGTGGTTTGGCTTTAGCTGTTACATATGACCATACTTGACAGCTCCCCTGTGTAGATTGTGAAGAGCACTACATTTCTTGGCGTACACCTGGCGGAGAATCTCACCAGCTCAACATTCCTCGACACCAGCTCCTTAGCCAAAGAAAGCCCAACAGCATCTCTACTTACTGCGTAGGTTGAGGAAAGCCCACCTCCCACCCCACATCCTCACCACATTCTACAGAGGGCATTATTGAGAGTACCCTGAGATGCTGCATCACTGCCTGGTTCAGGAACTGCACCGTCTTGGATCATAAGACCCTACAATGGATAGAGAGGACAGCTGAGAAGCTCTCTTCCCTCCATTACAGACATTTATATCACAAACTGCATCCACAAGGCTAACAGCGTTGTAGCTGACCCCACACATTCCTCACTCAAATTCTTCTCCCTCCTGCCAACTGGTAGAAGATACCAGAGCATTCGGTCTTTTACAGCCAGACTGTACAACAGTTTCTTCCCCCAAGCCATCAGGCTCCTTAACACTGTGTGATCGCACTCTA
Source organism: Chiloscyllium plagiosum (assembly GCF_037043375.1). Classification (NCBI taxonomy): domain Eukaryota; kingdom Metazoa; phylum Chordata; class Chondrichthyes; order Orectolobiformes; family Hemiscylliidae; genus Chiloscyllium; species Chiloscyllium plagiosum. The sequence goes on along the minus strand of NW_028270180.1, from coordinate 24,207,974 downwards.
TTCTATCTGCAATTCTTTCCATGTCTTTGTCCACCACTTGCTTATTGTTTTGTCTTGTCAGGAATTATTGTGCTATCTTGTGTGTTTTGCACTTTATGCTGCCCTGTATGTGACTGCACTCTCTGTAATGTGTGTCATCCATGTTGCACCTTGATCCTGGAGGAATGCTGTTCTTGTTTTTACTGTATCAGTTGTATATGGTAGAAATGATAAATAAAGCTACTCTTGACTCTGATACTCATATTTCCTTTTTGCACAATCATGTCAATGTTCTGTTTTCATTCTTCATTCAACCTGAAAACGTATGAATCTTGCACATCCTTAGTTTCTTTCATTCTATCATCACAGCTGCAACCTCTGCTGCTAAGACCCTAATCTGGAGTTCCTTCCCTAAAGTTTTCTACATCATTTACCCTCTCTTTCATCATTTAAAATTACTTGTTTGACCAAGACTTTGGCCACCTGAATTAATATCTCCTTATGCAGTTCAATGTCAAATTGTGTATGATAACTCTCCTGTGAATTACATCGGAACGTTTTACCATGTAAAACTCTCTATGTAAATGGATGTTGTTCCAAGTTATCCATTCATGGGATATGGGTATTGTTGAGATATTGTCCATTCTTAATTTCCTTGGAGAAAGTGGTGGTGAGCTGCTTCCTTGTCCTGCTGCAGTCGTAAAGGTGTAGGTATGCACACAATGCTGTTAGGTTGGCAGTTCTGAAATATTGAACCAAGAAAATACATTTCATTAGAGGCTATAAAATGTAAAATGCAGATATTGTAAGTACTGGTATATCGTGCACTTTTAGACACTCCAGTCATTGGGGTTCCTGTGTTTACTCTGTATAGTTCTGTTGGAATTTTATAGGTTTTTATAAGATTCCCCTAATTTTTCTAAACTTGGTGAATTATGGCTGTACCTGATCTAATCTGTCTACATATGTCAACGGAGTAACAGAGTGGCCAGATCTCACTACCACCACCACCCTTCCCTTCCTCTCCCTTTCTTATCATTCACTTGCTTTCCTTTCTCCTTTCCTTCCTCTGGTTTTGAACCTGATTGCAGAAATTATATTGAAGTCATACTTACAGTTCTGCAGGTGGACTTTGTCTTGTATTCTGTCTTTTTACTAGTTACTACTGTCTTTCCAAAACAGTAGTAAATCCTAGTTCTGGTAAGGCTTTATTATTTTATCTTAGAAGCAACATTCTTTTAAATCAATCATGTTATTTTCCTGCCAGTGTTGAGTTGTAATATAATTCCCTTTCTATTTTCAGGGCGCTTTTCCTGCTCGTTTGAAAAAAGTATTCATTGTTGGTGCACCTGTCTGGTTTCGATTCCCATATTCTGTTCTAAGCTTGATTCTTAAAGAAAAGCTTCGGGAAAGAGTAAGTATTTTGCAAACGTTCCAGTAACTATATTTCCCAATTTTGATGGCTGTAATTTGGACGTGTATATTTACCTAATGTTCTGTACTGATCTGTGACTTTTGAATGTGGGTAGTATGTCAGTACTGTAAACCATAATCCAGATTCACGACTGGGATAGCTGATGGGCCTGAAGGGCTGAGTGTGTTCAGAATTTGGACTGCACACCTATTTGTCTCTCAAACATTTGGCTGCAGAGGGACATTGTAAACTCTTAATAGCCTGTAGTATAAACCTAGTGTCTATTTTGTTTCTGGAACATAGTTACTGGTTGGAATAATGATCGACTATGCTCTGATCCACTACCTACCACACCAGAGCAACACAACTAGGTTGGCCACGGTTCAGTAGACTAAGTGGCTTGTAAAATGATCCTGGTTATATGTGGAGCTGCTGTGGTTGCAACTGGAAGCATTTTGTATTAATCCAGAGTATGCACAGAATTTCAACCATGCACATCGTCTCTTCCTCCCGATAGATTTTTAGTCTGGTGCCCTTGATCTTGGAACTGAGCCCTCTGCATTCAGACATTCCGTATAGCATCAAAGATATGAAACAAAAACAGAAACTGCTGGAGAAACTCAGCAAATCTGACTGCCTCTGTGGAGAGAAAGCAGACTAAACATTTTGAGTTGAGTGGCCCTTCTTTAGACCCGTCAGTTTTAGTTTAGGTTCAATAATCATTTGCAATCCACAATTTTCAAGCCACAAACCTAACTAGGCAGTCAAAACCTGTCACTTGGATAATGGTTTCTCGTTCAAACTATCAAATTCCTACTTGATGCCTACAGGATAAAAGTTGCAAAGCATTGTAAGCATAGAAAGTATTTGCGCCTTCTCAACAAAATAAGAAATCTTAATGAAGTTCATATAAACTTGTCATTGTGAACTTGTAATATTATCTCATTAAAATAATTATGCAAAACATTAACCTATTATTTTGATTATTGATGAAAACTTAAATAATTGCAAAAAAATTTAATGTTTGGACTGGAAGGAACTGGGATAAATTGGTCAAGCATTGGAAGATAGCCTTTACAATGAGGACTTTGAACTTTGCCTTTGACCTGACAAATATTCATTAATTGTGACTGATAGCAGATCTGGCAAATGGGATTTAAAGATTGAAAATCTTTCAGGTTGAATGGATGATACTTCAGTAGTGGGAGAACGTTTTTTAAGCATAAGGCTGGAAATGGAATAAATCATCTCCATGTGTTGTTCAGCATAAGAGAAATTCCTTAACACCAAGGCTTGTTGGAGTGTGTGTGCTGAGGCAGAAACATTACAACTTTTAAGAGAAAATTGGTCAATATTTGAAGCAGAGAAAGAGGAAAGGTAATGCAGGAATTGGAGCTAGTTTTGCATTAGTTGAAATTGTGCTCTTTAAAAGATTTGGGAAGTGGCGTTGCCTTATAGGTCCTTTGGCCAATGTACTGATATAGCAAATGCAGGAGGTCATCTTCCGTTCCACTTAGCAAAGATAAGAAGATATGGATTAAGTGCCTTAAAAAAAAAAATGCCTGAGCAACAGTGAAGTTTTACAAAATTAGAACAAGATGTGGTAAGTTAGAGTAGGGGAAAAAATTAGCAGTTCTTTTTAGCAGAAATTCTTCATTAACTATCCAGTCAAGAATCTGAATTATTGCCCAAATAATTCAACTCTTCATAACCCTAAACTCCTTTGTTCATCAAAAATCTGTCCATCTCAGAATTCAATATATTCAATAAGCCAGCATCCATGGCTTTTGAGAATTTCTCTTGATTTCAGGCTTATATAGAAGATCCCTTACTTTTAAAACCGTGCCCCCTCATTTTAGACTGCCCATGAGAGGAAACATCTTCTGAGCATCTACCCTGCCATATTCCCTCAGAATCTTATGTTTCAATCAGATCACATCTCATTCTTTTAAATTTCAGTGGATATAGGCTCAGCCTGCTTAACCTTTCCTCATTAGACATCCCTTCATCCTTGTGATCCTTCACTGAATTATTTGTAATACCTGTATATCCCTTCTAAAGCAAGGAGACCAATAGTGTACACATTACTGTAGTTATAGTCTTACCATAGCCTGTACTCCATTCACCTTGCAGTGAAGGTCAACCTATTATTTGCCTTCCTGGTTACTTGCCATATCTGCATAATGATTCAGTGAATCATTTAGAAGGTCATCCAGATCAACTGTACATCAGCATTCTGCAACCCCTCTCCATTTAAATAATATGCTGCTCTTCTATTCTTTCTTATAAAATAGACAACCTTACAGTTTACCACATGATTTTCTATTTACTAAATGTTTGCGTAGTCACTTAACCTATCTATGCCCCTTTGTAGATTCTCTGTCCTCACAACTTGCTCTCATAGTTATCTTTGTATGTTCAGCTGATTTGACTACAATACAGTCAGGCTATTCTCTAAATTATTAATAGAGATTGTAATTGATCCTTGTGGCACTCCACTAGTTACAATTTGCTAAGTTGAAAATGCTGCATTTAATCTAACTTTGTTGTCTGTTAGTTAACCAATCCTTTATCCTCTCTATTGTATCTCCCCCAGCAACATAATTCTTGGCTAGCGATGGATTTGGATCACAATGTACATTGTGCTTCAGTTTGATGAAATGGCAGGGTGAACAGATTTCTAAAAAATATTATATTAGTTCCCATAAGACTTTGAGGGCATGGCCTCTTGACCTCCCAGTTTGGATGCTGGGATAAGCCCCATTGAACAAAATTTTGCCCCAAGTTATCATTTATCAGTAACCTGGTCAGATGGATTAATTTAGGAAAGGATTGTGAATTTGTTAAAGGCAAATTTTCTTGTTTTTTTTTATTAATGCGGTTGATGTGGACTTCCGAAAAGGCTCTTGATAAAGTACCAAATAACTAACTTGTGTGTAAAGCTAGAACCCAAGGGACAAAAGGGATAATATCGACTGGGGTGTGAAATGAGCTGAAAACCAATAATGGTAATGGTGGATGTTAGTTTTCAGATGTGAGGAAGGTATACATTCGTATCCTGCCACCTTCAGGAATTGCAAAACACGCGTCCACATCTCCCCCCTCACCTCTGTCCAAGGCCCCAAAGGAGCCTTCCGCATCCATCAAAGTTTCACCTGCACTTACACACATGTCATTTACTGTATCTGTTGTTCCTGATGCAGTCCCCTCTACATTGGGGAGACGGGACGCTTACTCGCAGAGCATTTCACAGAACATCTCTGGGACACCCAGACCAACTAACCCACTGCCCTGTGGCAAACACTTCAACTTTAACTCCCCCTCCCACTCCTCCATTGCCATTCCCTAACCACCCGATGCTGGAGGAAGAACGCCTCATCTTCCGCCTTGGGATCCTCCAACCCCATGGCATCAATGTGGATTTCACCAGTTTCCTCAGTTCACTTCCCCCCCACCTTATCCCAGATCCAACCTTCCAACTCGGCACCACCCTCGTGACCTGTCCTACCTGTCCATCTTCCTTCCCATCTATCCTCCCCTCTGACATATCACCATTACCCCCACCTCCATCTACCTACTGAGTGCATCTTATGATAGGCATGGCTAGCTCCTCGGATGCTACCTAACCGACTGTGCTTTTCCAGCACCACATTCTTCAACATTGCATGAAACAAGCAAATTTATACTTTTCCATGTGTGCCCACTGTAATATGTAAGGACTGGATTGATTGATTCTTATGTGTATATTGCAGGTGCAAATGGTAAAGACACACGAGTTGAAACAACATCTGCCCAGGGACTGCCTGCCCGAGCATTTGGGCGGGGCAATGAAACTAGACCATTCCAGCTGGAACAAACAGTTTTTAACCTCTCCAAATGGCCGCACTGACTCACTGGACGAGCTCATCACAGGTCTCCCGCGGGATGAAGTGTCCATACATGTGCCAGGACTGGAAGGAATGACGGTGGAAGAACTGTTGGACCACGTCAATACTGTTCAGAAAAGGGGAATCTATGAGGAATACGAGGACATCCGACGAGAGACCCCGCCAGGCACATTCAACTGTTCATTGTTAGTTTACTGTTTGCATGTCAACTTAAAAAAAGTGTTCTATCATGAGGACAGGTTGCATAAAAGGGGCTTTTATTCCCATCAGTATAGAAGATTAAGGGATGATTGCATTTAGGTGGGTCAGGTGATTAAAACTTTGACAGAGTAGACAGAGAAACATATTGGGAGTCCAAAACTAAGGAAAATAACCATTAAATTTGATTTTGCTGCTCAGGGCTAATGTTCTTCTTTGCGCTCAGAGGGTAATGGAAATCTACATTCTACCAAAATAATGGTAATATAGCTGGAAGCTTTTGTTCTGATGTCTGTAGCCATTATGAATGCTTGGCTGGTGCAAAATGTGGTAATGGTTTCAGTCCAGCAGGTGGCCTTTTAATCCAAGAATGACTGAAACGTTTAAGAGACCGTGATAACAAAATATGTCTTTGATTTGGTTTGTGTTTTTTTTTTCCGTAGAGCTCAGGAGAATCCAAAGGGTAAATACAAATACATTAAGGACAAAAGAGAATAGGGCCCCTCACAGATCAGCAAGGCGGTCTTTGTGTTCAGCTGCAGGAGATGGGAGAGATACTAAATGAGAATTTTGCATCAGTGTTTACTGTGGAAAAGGACATGGAAGATGTTGAATGTAGGGAAATAGATGGTGACATCTTGAAAAATGTCCATATTGCAGAGGAGGAACTGCTGGGTGTCTTGAAAAACATAAAAGTGGATAAATCCCCAGGACCTGTTCAGGTGTACCAAGAACTCTGTGGGAAGCTAAGGAAGTGATTGCTGGGCCCCTTGCTGAGATATTTGTATCATTGATAGTCACAGGTGAGGTGCCGGAAGACTAGATGTTGGCAAACGTGGTGCCACTGTTTAAGAAAGGTGGTAAGGACAAGCCAGGGAACTATAGACCAGTGACCCTGAAGTCAGTGGTGGGCAGGTTGTTGGAGGGAATCCTGAGGGACAGGATTTCCATGTATTTGGAAAGGCAAGGACTGATTCAGGATAGTCAACATGGCTTTGTGCGTGGGAAATCATGTCTCACAAACTTGATTGAGTTTTTTGAAGTAATAAAGAGGATTGATGAGGACAGAGCAATAGATGTGAGCAATATGGACTTCAGTAAGGCGTTCGGCAAGGTTCCCCATGGGAGACTGGTTAGCAAGGTTAGATCTCACGGAATACAGGGAGAACTAGCCATTTGGATACAGAACTGGCTCAAAGGTAGAAGACAGAGGGTGGTGGTGGAGGGTCGTTTTTCAGACTGGAGGCCTGTGTCCAGTGGAGTGCCACAAGAGTTGGTGCTGTGTCCACTACTTTTCATCATTTTATATAAATGATTTTGATGTGAACATAGGAGGTATAGTTAGTAAGTTTGCAGATGACACCAAAATTGTAGGTGTCGTGGACTGCGAAGAAGGTTACTTCAGATTACAACGGGATCTTGATCAGATGGGCCAATGGGCTGAGAAGTGGCAGATGGAGTTTAATTCAGATAAATGCGAGGTGCTGCATTTTGGGAAAGCGAATCTTAGCAGGACTTATACACTTAATGTTAAGGTCCTAGGGAGTGTTGCTGAACAAAGAGACCTTGGATGCAGGTTCATAACTCCTTGAAAGTGGAGTCACAGGTGGATAGGATAGTGAAGAAGGCTCTTTTATGCTTTCCTTTATTGGTCAGAGTATGGAATACAGGAGTTGGGAGGTCATGTGGCTGTACAGGATATTGGTTCCGCCACTTTTGGAATATTGCGTGCAATTCTGGTCTCCTTCCTATTGGAAGGATATTGTGAAACTTGAAAAAGCTCAGAAAAGATTTACAAGGATGTTGCCGGGGTTGGAGGATTTGAGCTAAAGGGAGAGGTTTAATAGGCTGGGATGTTTTCCCTGGAGTGTCGGAGACTGAGGGGTGACCTTATAGAGGGGCATGGATAAGGTGAATAGACAAAGTCTTTTCCCTGGGGTTGGGGAGTCCAGAACTAGAGGGCATAGGTTTAGGGTGAGAGGGGAAAGATATAAGAGACCTAAGGGGCAACTTTTTCAAGCAGACGGTGGCACATGTGTGGAATGGGCTGCCAGAGGAAGTGGTGGAGGCTGGTACAATTGCAACATTTAAAAGATATCTGGATGGGTATATGATAATGAAGGGTTTGGAGGGATATGGGCCAGGTGCTGGCAGATGGGATATGATTGGGTTGGGATATCTGGTTGGCATGGATGAGTTGGACCGAAGGGTCTGTTTCCATGCTGTACATCTCTATGAAATGATTCAAGCTTGATCAATTGAAAACATTAGAACTGAGATTGACAGCAGCTTGATAAGTTGTTAAGGAACATGGAACCAAGATGGCCAGTTCGAGTTAATATACAGATCAGCCATGGTCTAATTGAATGATGAAGCATATATGAAGAGCTGAATGGCTGACTCCAGTTTCTTTACGTGGTATGCTAGTTACATAGGAATAAATATTTTCTAATTAACCTGTTCAGATGTATTAAGACAGAAGTCTGGTGCTGGTGGAACATGAACTCACACTTCTGGGTTTAGAGGAAGGGACACCAGCACTGTGCCACAAAAGCCTTTTGTGTAAAATTACATGACTACAATGATGTGCTCCTCTTTAACAGTTTGCCACATATCATGGTGTTAATTATAGTTCAGTCACCTATGTGTGCAGGGGCAAAATCTTGGGTCAGTTCAATATAACAAAGGGCAGAGCTGATTTACTTAGAGGTGCCAGAATAGAGCACTGGTCAGTCAATCTCTGTCAGTTGATCTCATTTTATGGTTGCATTCCCTCGCTGCCTACATGCCTGTTATTGTACGGCTACACGACTTCCCCTTCTGGAAGCCATATGGCTAGTGAAAAGTACATGTTCCTAACTAGCTTTGGTAGCTTGTTTCATTGTGTTTCACTTTGGTTCAGATGGAGTATCATTGCAGGGTAAAGGAGGTTTTGTGGTGGCAATGCAAACAAATGAGTAACCAATATCCTAGGCCCTGATGTGTAAAGCCAGTATATTACAGAACTGGAAACATAAGAGTCTGTTCAGTGACTCTCGTCCATGAGCTCAGCTAGTCCCACTCTTCTGCCCATCCTCTTCAGTGGACCTGCTGTTTTCCTCCTTCAGCTATTAGTCTAATAATTCCGTGCAGGACAAAGAAAAATCACAAGAACGATGACGCACTCCACATCCAATTTTCAAGCAGGGCAAACCGACCAAGGGCTTTGGAAACAAATCACAGCTCAGTGCCTCCACAGCCAGCCAGCAGCATTATGGATATTCCAGAGACATGGATCCAGAGGCTGACTGCAGTGTGACATCATGAACTACAGCTTGAAGGATTAACAATGAGTGATGGAACTTGGGCTATCTGGGGGAAAAAGAATCAAAAACGTACAACTTTCATGCAGAATAGGAAAATGAATTTCTCTTCACAACTGTAAGAATTGTTTGCCTTGCACATCATCAAAGTCTATTGATAATTATAAAGGGAAATTTGGAACAACAAATGATGCAAAGTAAATTCGAGGATAGTTTTCCCCTTGAACAGCGTGCTTCAGGTGAAGAAGGTTGATGAGCTGAAAGCCATTTTGAAAGCTCACTATCATTTTCTTCTAAACCAGCAGCAAATGGTAAGGCTTGCACGAGAGCCTCATTTCACATTTTCTGGATAAACATAAGTAATCCTTCACATATGGTGAAGTAATTAAAAAGTGACTGTGGTCACTAACTTGCTATTCAATGACTTTAAGAGCAGCGAAGAAATAATAACAACAAAGCATGTCACTTAATGCTTCCACAGTAGAATCAGTGGAATCTTTGCCCTGAGGTATCGTTCAGCAACTATGGCAGACCTAGAGGACTGTGAATGATTCTCACTGCAGATTAAAATAGCTTAGCTGATTAGTTTTGAGTGCATGTTTTTTTTTGTGGACATAACAACCAGTGAGGATCTTCTCATCTTTTTGTCCCTTAAAGAAAGAGGTCAGAATATCTACAACAAATTCAAAAGGTATATGCTTGAGAGAAACATTCCCTTCCAGAAACCAGTTTTCATCACAACTGATGGTATACCAGCCATGTTTGGTGCAAATGTGACTTGTGTTGCATTTGGATCCTCCCTCCACTTCCTAGACCTCTCCATTTCTATCTCGGATGACCGACTCAACTCGGGCATTTACTATAAACCGACTGACTCCCACAGCTACCTAGATTACACCTCCTCCCACCCTGTCCCCTGTAAAAACGCCATCCCATATTCCCAATTCCTTCGCCTTCGCCGCATCTGCTCCCAGGAGGACCAATTCCAATGCCGAACAACCCAGATGGCCTCCTTCTTCAAAGACCGCAATTTCCCCTCCGACGTGGTTGATGATGCTCTCCACCACATCTCCTCCACTTCCCGCTCCTCCGCCCTTGAGCCCCGCCCCTCCAATCGCCACTAGGACAGAACCCCACTGGTCCTCACCTACCACCCCACCAACCTCCAGATACATTGTATCATCCTTCATCATTTCCGCCACCTCACAACGGACCCCGTCACCAAGGATATATTTCCCTCCCCTCCCCTATCAGCGTTCCGGAAAGACCACTCCCTCCACGACTCCCTCGTCAGATCCACACCCCCTACCAACCCAACTTCCACTCCCGGCACCTTCCCCTGCAACCGCAAGACTTGCGCCCACACCTCCCCCCTCACTTCCCTCCAAGGCCCCAAGGGATCCTTCCATATCTGTCAGAAATTCACCTGCACTTCCACACACATCATTTACTGCATTCGCTGCACCCGATATGGCCTCCTATACATTGGGGAGACAGGCCACCTACTTGCGGAACGTTTCAGAGAACACCTCTGGGACACCCGCACCAACCAACCCAACCGCCCCGTGGCTGAACACTCTAACTCCCCCTCCCACTCCGCCAAGGACATGCAGGTCCTTGGCCTCCTCCATCGTCAGACCATGGCAACACGACACCTGGAGGAAGAGCGCCTCATCTTCCGCCTAGGAACCCTCCAACCACAAGGGATAAATGCACATTTCTCCAGCTTCCTCATTTCCCCTCCCCCCACCTTTTCTCAGTCCCAACCCTCAGACTCTGCACCGCCTCCTTGACCTGCAATCTTCTTCCCGAACTCTCCGCCCCCACCCCCTCTCCGGCCTATCACCTTCACCTTAACCTCCTTCCACCTATCGTATTCCCAACGCCCTCCCCCAAGTCCCTCCTCCCTACCTTTTATCTTAGCCTGCTTGGCACACCCTCCTCATTCCTGAAGAAGGGCTTATGCCCGAAATGTCGATTCTCCTGTTCCTTGGATGCTGCCTGACTTCCTGCGCTTTTCCAGCAACACATTTTTAAGCTCTGATCTCCAGCATCTGCAGTCCTCACTTTCTCCAAGTCATATTGCAGCTGTGTAAAACTTTAGTTTGGCCATTTGGAGTATTGTGTGCAATTATGTTTGCCACACTATAGGAAGGACGTGGAGGCTTTGAAGAGGGGGCAAAAGAGATTTGCCATGATGGATTGCCTGAATTAGTTTATCAGCTGTGAAGTGAGGATGGACAGCTTGAATTGTTTTGACTATAGAGTGTTGGAGGCTGAGGGGCAACCTGGCAGAAATATGTAAATTATGAGAGGCGTGGATAGAATAGATAGTTGGAGTCTTTTTCCCAGGTAGAAATGTTAAATACTATGTGCGAAGCAAGTTTTTTTTTTAACTCAGAGGGTGGTAGGTGTTTGGAACATGCTACCGGGGAAATGACAGAAGCAGATATGTTAGCAGATTTTAACAAGCATTTAGACAGACATGTGAACAGGTAGGGAACAGAGGGATATGGACCATGTGTGGGCATTGTGGTTGGCACAGATGTGGGCTAAAGGGACTGCACCTGTGCTGTAGTGTTCTATCTATAGTGATTCTTGGAGCAGGATGATAGGAGTTGCTCTGTTTTTCTGTGTTTCTAAAGTGAAAGGTTACTTTGACTCCACGTAGTTCCCTGAGACAGCATTCTCCCAAATGATACTGATCAAGTCCAAGTATTGCATCTGCCTATTTCGTAGACTGTATGCAACTAGCAGTCTCAAACTGCAACCTAGATACTAACGGCTGAGTATGTACAATCATAGGTGTCATGCTGAGTCTTGGTAAGTAGAGTACAAAATGAATAATTATATGCGCTTGATTTTAGATTTAATTAGTCGTAAAAATAAACAGTTTATTCTGTATTTTCTTCAGGGCGGATCCTGGGTTGTACTCAAATTCAGAAAGTGATCTTGTGCTTAAAAACAGGTGTACATTGTATAGTGTGTGTCTGTGATGCACATATGGTGTGTTCTGAAGGAGCAAAGTGTTTGGAATGAGAAACCGAGGAAGGAAAATTTAGCTGCCACAGTTAACTGCAAGTGGTCGAGTTCAGCTCAGTTGTCTGCGCTCAACCAAAACTGATACAGTTGGAAGGAAGAAATATTTTAATATTACTTGATGGGCTGCTGATTGCACATTGTATACCAGTGTAAAAAATGTAGCCTCTAAATTCAATTTTTATACTATAAAACTGAACTGAATCTGCTTCAATCCTTCAGTATTTTCACTGTGATCCAATATGAAAATCTCTCCTATAACTAGTGGTCTGCATGCCGTGAAGTTGCCTGAAAATTCTATAATGCAGTTTAAGGCAGAGCCACACCTCCATTAAAAGGGACAGTTGCCATGGTACCAATCCACTGGTGTTCCTTTGCATTCCATAAGAAACAGTATGTTGGAAATAAAGTTAGAGATCCATTATAAATCTCTATGTTGTTCTGGAAGGACTTATTACTAAAATTTCCATAATATAATAGACACCAATTTTTGGCAATCAAAGCATTACCTTGATTAGGCTAGAGATGTCTATAATATCTATTTATTTCAAAATTATATGATAAACAATTTTCTTTACATTGTTTGAAGATAATTCAGTTACCAAAACTAGGCTGTCATGTTGTCAGTGAGCTTGAAGGAGATAACCGAAGAGATTGTGATGGCAATGATGGAGATCTTTCCGGAATCACTACACAGTACCAAATTTGATGTAAAATGCTCTCAGGTTACAGAACGTGTTGTGGTATTTAAAAAAAATCTTCAAAGCAGTCAATGAACTCCTCATCCAAGCTGCTTTGCCAAGTTAGTTTTTTTTTGGTTTATATGTAGTTTAGAGTCACTAATAATTGCTACGATCTCTTTATCACAAACACTCAATATTTCCTCTTGTATACTTTGTCCCTCATTGTGATTACTGTTAGGTGGCAACTCTAAATTAGAAAATTCTTTCCAAACTGTTCTTCAACTCCATCCCGAAGGATTCTACATAATGTTCTGACCAAGGGTTGTTTCTGACCATTGCTACCCTTGATTAACCATGCCGTGCCTGTACTTTTACCTAGCCTTCCATTCATCCTGAATGTCTCATATTCAGGACCCAATGTTGTCAACCTATAACAGCTACTCCATACTGGCTATCAGATCACAGTTATTTATCTCAGTGTGTGCTATCAATTTGTTTATTTTATGAATGCTGCGTGCATTCAGATACAGAGCCTTTAGTTTTGTCCTACTGTTACCTTTGTAACATCTAGTCTTGATTGTTGGTGCATTCTTGGGTTTTCCCTCTCTGTTCCTTCCTGGTATACTCTGACTTTCATTTTCTATAGTAGCATTGGCCTTTTCACGTTGCCTTTACTCTTTGCTATACTGCAGCTTTCTACTTTTGATCTCTTGACCCACTAATTTATTTTAAATTCTCTCTACTACCCTATTTATGCAGTTGACAAAGACACTAATTCTAGCATGATTCAGGTATAAACTGTCTCAACAGTTTGCCCCCAACTGGTGCCAGTGCCCCACGGACTGGAACCCATTTCTCTTTGTTCCAAGTATTCATCTTTCTATGTTCGTCGAGCTGGGAAGTTGATTTGCAGATGTTTCATCCCCTGTCTAGGTGACATCTTCAGTGCTTTACTGTGAAGCGCTGCTGTACTGTCTCTTCTGGAATTTATTTGGTTCCGTTTCTGCTGCTTCCGGTTCCGGTTGGTGGTTGTTATATTGGGTCGAGATATATGTGCTTGTTGATGGAGTCTGTGGATTAGTGCCATGCTTCTAGAAATTCTCTGGCTGTCCTATGTTTAGCTTGTTCTATGATCGTTGTGTTGTCCTAGTCGAATTTATGGTCCTTGTCATCTATGAGTATGACTACTAGGGACAGCTTGTTATGGTGTTTCGTGGCTGGTTGGTGTTCGTGGTTGTGGATTGCTAGTTATCTGCCTGTTTGCCCGAAATAGTGTTTCGTGCAGTCTTTGCCAAGGCTCTGAAGATGTCACCTAGACAGGACACGAACCATCTGCAAATCAACTCTCAGCTCAGTGAATATACACACAACCACAACAACCAGCAACCAAGCTACAAATCTTTGCATACCTTCTCAGCATCTCAGCAAATCTCAGCATCTGCTGCTTCACAGCGCCAGAGACCCGGGTTCAATTCCCGCCTCAGGCGACTCTCTGTGTGGAGTTTGCACATTCTCCCCGTGTCTGCGTGGGTTTCCTCCGGGTGCTCCGGTTTCCTCCCACAATCCAAAAATGTGCAGGTTAGGTGAATTGGCCATGCTAAATTGCCCGTAGTGTTAGGTGAAGGGGTAAATGTAGGAGAATAGGTCTGGGTGGGTTACGCTTCGGCGGGTCGGTGTGGACTTGTTGGGCCGAAGGGCCTGTTTCCACACTGTAAGTAATCTAATCTAATCTAATCTAATCTTATTCGTCTTTCTAATTTTATGTGTCTGTGCCAAGTTATATACAGCTCAGGTAAAAATGCAGAAATTATAACCTTGGGAGTTTTTTTAACATAGTGCCTGGCTCATACTCTCTATAAGGTGTTCTACCTGTGTAGGTAACTACATGGATCTTGGCCACTGGGTACTTCTCCTCCTCCCATTGCAAGGGCTTGTCCAGCACTGATCAAATATCCTTGAACCCTGGCACCAGAGTAGGCAATACAGTTGCCTCGACCACTTGCTGTTTGCTGCAAAGAACAATATCAATCTCGATTGCTGTACTATACCCCACAACCACTGTGTTCCTTTTTTCCCCTCCCACTTTAATGCCTTCCTGTCCCATGATGCCAGTGGCAGTTTGCTCATTCACCTTGCAAGCTGAGAGAACCTCCAACCTCTTGGACAGTTGGCAAGGCTAACACACCTGCTCTCTGGATCCCCTTAGTGGCTTCACTCACAGTCACCCCCTTCTGTCCCTGATCACTGATCAGGTCATAAGATCCTAGCTTAAGCAGTTTGCTTCCTGGTACAAAGTCCCAGTAATGTTCTCCCTTTCTGATGCATTGCGGTGTCTATAGTTCAATCTCCATCTCATAAACCCCAAACCAAATCTGCTTGAATTTCAAAAACTTGCTGCAGTCTGCCCTGGATCACAAGAGTACCCCAAAGCACCCAAGTGCTGAAGTCTTCACAGATTACCTGTCCTGTCATTGGTTATGTGTTTTAGTTGATTATTTAATCATATTGTCAGTCATTTATGCAATTTTTTAAAAAAATATATATTTTATTCACTTTGTCACCAATTTGTGTACTGTTTCAAAACTTAAGGATAGAAGGTCCTTAACCACTTAGCAAGAGATAATTCCTTTGCATGTAGTACAGCAGAACCAATTCCTACAGGCAAGTAATGAGGTATTCCAAGATGGAGGACGGGAAAAATTTCTGGCTGTAAGAGCTACTTTTTTTTTGAGGTATTTTAGGTGCTGGAGGTGATTTCCTCGAATTCCAGGAGCAGCAATTACTGTTTTATATGCTGTTGCATTGTTTTGGAACTTTGGGGAAAAAAAAGTCAAAACAACAGCAGTTTAAAAGGGAGAAGAGCAGACAAAGGAAGCACGTGGTGAGGACAGTGCAGGAGAGAGAGAACCTGCACAGTTACCACCTTTGCTGTTTGAATTTGTGTACCGCTGGACATCAGAGTGCATTTGGGAAAATTAACAAACAGTGAAATTCACAACTAATCTTGGAGGAACTGTTGGGCGAAGTTCACAGCACAGAATTAGATAAGTTAATTGTTGTTTTAAGTCTGTCCAAGAGAAAGGCTGCAGTAGTGAGTATAGTGGATTCTTTCTTGATTATGTTTTTGGAGATAAGTCTCTTGATTAAAATTAAAATGTAAGCCATAGCTATTAATTTAACCTGGGGCAGTGTTTGTAGAGGAATAAGACGGTTTTATTTTCTGGTTCTGCAGATTGTGAAGGAGCAAAAATGGCCTTTGCAGTGATAAAGTACTTCTTGTCAGATGTGGGAGTTTAAAGAGAGTTTAAGGGTTACTGCGGATTATATCTTCCATAAATGCTGTTGGATATGAATCTTATCAGATCGAGTGGATCAGTTGGAGAGACTGATAGAAGCGATGAGGAATTTGCAACAGCAACAGTATGTGATGGATGGCAGTTATAGGAAGGAGGGAAGTCTCAGATAGAGTCACATAGATGGATTAACTCCAGGAAGGGTGAGAGAGGTTGGCACCTAGGGCAGGAGTCTTTTGTGGATTTCAAACAGGTATGCTGTTTTGGAAAATGTAGGGAGTGATGGATTCTCAGGGGAACGTAGCACGGACAGCCAAGTTTCCGATATTGAGACTGGCTCTAATGCAACGAGGGGTACGTCGGCTTCCAAGAGATCAATTGTGTTAGGGGATTCTGTAGTCAGAGGTACAGATAGATGTTTCTGTGGCCAGCAGAGAAAAAGCAGAATGTTGTGTTGTTTCCCTGGTGCCAGGATCAAGGATGCCTCAGAGAGGGTGCAGAATGTTCTCATGGGGGAGAGGGGCCAGCAGGAGGTCACTGTCCACATTGGAACCAACGACATTGGAAGGGAAAAGGTTGAGACTCTGAAGGGAGATTACAGAGAGTTAGGCAGAAATTTAAAAAGGAGGTTCTCAGATGAATACATGGCTGAGGAGTTGGTGTATGGGAGAAGGATTCACATTTTTGGATCATTGGAATCTCTTTTGGGGTAGAAGTGACCTGTACAATAAGGACGGATTGCACCTAAATTGGAAGGGGACTAATATACTGGCAGGGAAATTTGCGAGAGGTGCTTGAGGATTTAAACTAGTAAGCTGGTGAGGAAAGAGATTGATCTGAGATGGGTATAGCTGAGAACAGACGTGAGTCAAACAGTCAGGGCAGGCAGGGACAAGGTAGGACTAATAAATTAAACTGCATTTATTTCAATGCAAGGGGCCTAACAGGGAAGGCAGATGAACTCAGGGCATGGTTAGGAACATGGGACCGGGATATCATAGCAATTACGGAAACATGGCTCAGGGATGGGCAGGACTGGCAACTTAATGTTCCAGGATCCAAATGCTACAGGAAGGATAGAAAGGGAGGCAAGATAGGAGGGGGAGTGGCATTTTTGATAAGGATCGCATTACAGCTGTGCTGAGGGAGAATATTCCTGGAAATACATCCAGGGAAGTTATTTGGATGGAACTGAGAAATAAGAAAGGGATGATCACCTTATTGGGATTGTATTATAGACCCCCCAATAGTCAGAGGGAAATTGAGAAACAAACTTGTAAGGAGATCTCAGCTATCTGTAAGAATAATAGGGTAGTTATGGTAGGGGATTTTAACTTTCCAAACATAGACTGGGGCTGCCATAGTGTTAAAGGTTTAGATGGAGAGGAATTTCTTAACTCTGTACAAGACAATTTTCTGATTCGGTATGTGGATGTACCTACTAGAGAAGGTGCAAAACTTGACCTACTGTTGGGAAATAAGACAGGGCAGGTGCCTGAGGTGTCAGTGGGGAGCACTTTGGGGCCAGTGACCATAATTCTATTCGTTTTAAAATAGTGATGTAAAAGGTTAGACCAGATCTAAAAGTTGAAGTTCTAAATTGGAGAAAGGCTAATTTTGACGGTATTAGGCAAGAACTTTCAAAAACTAATTGGAGGCAGATGTTTGCAGGTAAAGGGACGGCTGGAAAATGGGAAGACTTCAGAATGAGATAACAAGAATCCAGAGAATGTATATTCCTGTCAGGGTGAAAGGGAAGGCTGGTAGGTATAGGGAATGCTGGATGACTAAAGAAATTGAGGGTTTGGTTCGGAAAAAAAGGAAGCATATGTCAGGTATAGACAGGATAGATCGAATGAATCCTTAGAAAAGTATAAAGAAAGTCGGAGTATACTTAAGAGGGAAATCAGGAGGGCAAAACGGGGACATAGCTTTGGCAAATAGAATTAAGGAGAATCCAAAGGGTTTTTACAAATATATTAAGGACAAAAGGGTAACTAGGGAGAGAATAGGGCCCCTCAAAGATTAGCAAGGCGGCCTTTGTGTGGAGCCACAGAAAATGGGGGAGATACGAAATGAATATTTTGCATCAGTATTTACTGTGGAAAAGGATATGGAAGATATAGACTGTAGGGAAATAGATGGTGACATCTTGCAAAATGTCCAGATTACAGAGGAGGAAGTGCTGGATGTCTTGAAACGGTTAAAAGTGGATAAATCCCCAGGACCGGATCAGGTGTACCCGAGAACTCTGTGGGAAGCTAGAGAAGTGATTGCTGGGCCTCTTGCTGAGATATTTGTATCAATGATAGTCACAGGTGAGGTGCCGGAAGACTGGAGGTTGGCAAACATGGTGCCACTGTTTAAGAAGAGCGGTAAAGACAAGCCAGGGAACTATAGACCGGTGAGCCTGACCTCGGTGGTGGGCAAGTTGTTGGAGGGAATCCTGAGGGACAGGATGTACATGTATTTGGAAAGGCAAGAACTGATTCGGGATAGTCAACATGGCTTTGTGCGTGGGAAACCATGCCTCACAAACGCAATTGAATTTTTTTAAGAAATAACAAAGAAGATTGATGAGGGCAGAGCAGTAGATGTGATCTATATGGACTTCAGTAAGGCGTTCAACAAGGTTCCCCATGGGAGACTGATTAGCAAGATTAGATCTCATGGAATACAGGGAGAACTGGCCATTTGGATATAGAACTGGCTCAAAGGTAGAAGACAGAGGGTGGTGGTGGAGGGTTGTTTTTCAGACTGGAGGCCTGTGACCAGTGGAGTGCCACAAGGATTGGTGCTGGGCCCTCTACTTTTTGTCATTTACGTAAATGATTTGGATGCGAGCCTAAGAGGTACAGTCAGTAAGTTTGCAAAAGTAAATGTCTCCTTTCCTTCCGCCTCTTTTTTTAAAAAAATATTCATTCACAGGATTTGGGCGTCTCTAGCCAGACCAGCATTGTTTGCTCATCCCTATTTGCCCAAAGGGCATTAAGTGTCAACCACATTGCTATGGGCTGAAGTCAGATGTAGGTCAGAATAGGTAAGGACAGCAATTTTTTTTATACCTTAAAAGACATTAGTGAACCAGATGGATTTTCCCTGATAATTGACAATGGTTTCATGGTCATCATTAAACTCCTAATTCCAGATATTTATTGGATTCAAATTCCATCATCTATCACAGCAAGGTTTGAATCCAGATCCTCAGAAATTTACCAGGTTCTCTGGATTAATAGTCAAGTGTGGGTGGCACGGTGGCACAGTGGTTAGCACTGCTGCCTCACAGCGCCAGAGACCCGGGTTCAGTTCCCGCCTCAGGCGACTGACTGTGTGGAGTTTGCACGTTCTCCCCGTGTCTGCGTGGGTTTCTTCCGGGTGCTCCGGTTTCCTCCCACAGTCCAAAGATGTGCAGGTCAGGTGAATTGGCCATGCTAAATTGCCCATAGTGTTAGGTAAGGGGTAAATGTAGGGGTATGGGTGGGTTGCGCTTCGGCGGGTCGGTGTGGACTTGTTGGGCCGAAGGGCCTGTTTCCACACTGTAAGTAATCTAATTTTATCTGATAATACCACTCAGCCATCTCCCTCCCCATCACTGAACTCTCCAGTCACCAAACACTCAGGTTTACACTCCATTTCCTCAACTGCTCCCATTTACATCAGATGTATATTTGCAGCAGTCTCAGTGGCTTTTGAACAAATTAAGACAAAACTGGAAGCTATACTTGATCTGTACTGTGTTAGCAGTTGTGTGTTAGCCCATTCTAATGATGTCCTTTTATCTTTAATAATATCAACTTGTGTGGAAATATTTGCAGAAGAGTGTGATCCTTCACATTATCATTATTTACATTGTTATGCCAACATGCTCTTCACCTGTTCACAGGGTTCAGTGTACATTTGAGCTAAGAGGTCTGGGTTCCAGTCCTGTCTGCTCCAGGGGTGTGTCATAGAATGCCTGACCAAGTTAATTAAAATAACTATAGAATGATGGTCTATAAATATGAGTGATCGTGGCTAATTTAACATTCAAATTAAAGCTGCTCACATGTGGCACTTGGAGGCCAGCAGTAAGGAGCTTTTTGTTTCACTGCGCAGATTAGGAATTTTTCAATCTAGTCACGGTCAGAGAGGGAAGACTTGCCCCTTAAATATATTGCTGATTCAGTATTTTTGGAAAATATGAAAGAGCATGCTAAATGAGAGACAAAAGCTAGGTGAGAGAATAATGAGGTTTGACAAGAGCTGACTCCATCAATGGAGTGTTTCAGCTGTAAAAGGTTGATTCTATGTGAGAATAAGTGGATATTTATTAGTTTTCAGCAGAATCCCATAGTTCACATTTAGGAAGCTCAAAGTTGTACGTTTAATTTGTGCCCTACAGAGATAGTATCCTGGTCTTGTGTTATTGGTGTTTGCTACCCGCGTGCTACCATCAATCCCCCTCGTGGCACTCTGTTAAAGTAAGACCAAGAATTTAAGTAACAATGCGGTATTAACATGTTTCTATTCCTGTCTATATTGAGAGTTTTCTTTTTTTAGTTATGGTAGCTAACAGCAACTATGGAATATGTGGTAGCAGCACAGTGATCTATTCATACTGTGAGGCAGCGTGGTGGCTTAGTGGTTAGCACTGCTGCCTCACAGTGCCAGGGACCTGGGTTACTGTCCGTGTGGAGTTCGCACATTCTCCCCGTGTCTGCATGGGTTTCCTCCGGGTGCTCCAGTTTCCTCCCACAATCCAAAGATGTGCAGGTCAGGTGAATTGGCCATGTTACGTTGCCCACAGTGCTCAGGGATGTGTAAGCTAGGTGCATTAGTTAGGGGAAATGTGAAGATTTGGGTCTGAGTGGGATACTCCTTGAAGGGTCGGTGTTGACTTGTTGGGACTAATGGTCTTTTTCCACACTGTAGGGATTCTAATCCATAATTTCATTTTCACTGGAGAGAAGTGCCGGTAGTGGTATAAAATACAGTGAAAGATAACATGGATTGATTTCTTGTCTACTTTGGCAGCTGCCCTGAACAAATAGCATTTGATTGTTGATAAATTACATCACTAGTAACTGATGAAGACATAATCCAGTTGGCCACTGCTGTTCTTGGCTGAGGATTGTTTTATTTTAAATTACCTGCACCACTTAGACAAAAACCCACAAAGGTTCTGTGTTAGTGTGCTGTATCATGGAATGACCTGAGGCATGTTGTATTTTCTGAGCAAAATTGCTAGCTGTGCCATTGCAAAGAATTACTCATTCAGGTACAAAACAAAGATAGGTCAACATGTGCTGTCACACCTCACAAGGTGATTTTCAGATGGTGTTCTGAGAGCAACTGCTTGGTACAAGAGGTTTATAAGATGAAAAGAAATATTAATTTGAAATGAACTTTCATATGCAGCCTAGAGTCAAATTTGGTTAATCTGTCAACAAAAACAATATTGCGTATTAAAAATCTGGACTGACTATTTTAACACCGTTTCGATTTGTCAACTGGTAATTGCAAGATTAAGAAGTTGTATCAAACTATTGCAACAATAGTTTGGCCAAAAGAATTTAATTACCTCCTGACTCTCTCAATTGGATCGCAAAGCACAGGTACTGTTCCAATAATGAGTACATCACACAACTATGGAAGTTCAGTTATTGAAGGCATTTGCTCTTTCTGAATCTTGGGTTCTTGTGGTTTTGAATTGCTGCACAGTTGTTTGACGTGACAATTTGTGAAGTTCAAGTTTTGGGTATGCAGTAAACAATAAGGCTGTGATGCATTCTTCCACAGTCTACCATCCCTATAAATTGTTGAACTAATGAACAAATTTTTTTTAAAGCCCCAGTTCTTATGCACTGCCGAAGTCCTTGCTCATCATCTGTGGCTGATTGGGACTCCAACTGATTACAGTGTGTTCAACAATATGCACTCTGCTCATTAAAATTTTGAACAGCTGAGGCAGCTTTAGGGACTCTAGTGTTAAGCTTGGAAAGCTGTGGAAGCTCAGAGGAATGAAACTGGGATTCTTCCATCCCTCTTCAGCAACAGCCTGGTGCATTCATATTTTTGCCAACTAATCTCATCCAGTTTCATGAGCACAGTGTACTTCTGTTGTCAACGACAACAATTGTTTTATTCATTTACCTGATGTGTGTCACTGGCAAAGCCATAATTTATTGCCCATCACTAATTATTCTCGAAAACGTAGTGGTGACCCATCTTGAATAACTAATTGTCATACTCGACCATTTTGAGAACAACAGAGTCGATCATATTGCTGAGAGTCTGGTGTCACATATAGGCAAGATCAGGTAAGAACAGATTTCCTAAATGACATTAAGGAACCAAGGTAGTTTTCATTTTCTGATAATTTAATAGTTTCATGATAACAATTACTGATAGTTTTTTATTTCAGATTTGGTTCACTGAATTTAAATTCCCAGCTATCAATTCTTAATAATTCTCCCTGTGGGATGTAGGTGTCGCTGAAAATGCTTGAAATGTTTGCCCATTCCTAATTGCCCTTGAACTAAGTGACTTTCTTAGCCATTTCGGAGAGCAGTTAAGACTCGACCACACTTGCTGTAGGTCTGGATTCACCAGGTAAGGATGGTATATTACCTTCCCTAAAGGACATTGTTTTTGCGACAATCAATGATTGGTTGCCAACATTTTATATTGTCGTTGAATTAAAATTCTGGTAGTTACTATGGTGGGATTCAAACATGTGTCCCCAGGACATTAGCCTGGGCCTCTGAATTCCTAGTCCAAAGATATCACCACTACACAGTCATCTGCCCAAAGTAGTGGGATTTGAACTCATGTCTCCAGACTGTTACTCAAAACTTGTGGATTACCCCTATGTTCAAGTGACAGTACCACCAAGCCCTTATTTTAACATAATAAAATGTGCCAGTGTACTTCATAGAAGTGTTTTGAACAAAATTTGCTGCTGAGCTGTATAAGATGTATTAGACAGGCAATTAATAGCTTGGATACAAAGATGTATTTTAAGCAGCATTTCAAAGAAAGTAGAAATACACAGGTTGAAGAAAGGGATAGAACCTACATTGCTGATAGTCACTAATCAAAGTTAACAAAAATAAGTGAGGGCTGCATAAGAGATTACAATTGAAGGAACTCTGAGATATTCAAAGGTTATAAGGCTGGAGAATATGGAAGTGTTTGGGAGGGGCAAAGCTATGGATGCATTTGAACTGAGGATAGGTATCTTAAAACCAAGGCTTCGCCAGCCTGTGTCAATGCAGACCAGTGATTCCAGAGATTGAGAGATTGAAACTTGGAGCAAGTTAAGAAACATGTACCAAGTTTGACATTACATTTCATTGTTGTGCGAAGATTGGGGAACTAGTCCCCACAGATTCAACTTGCTTAACAGAGTCTAATTGAGAATGAGCATTGCACCAGTATCTTGTGTTTAGAGTGGAAAACCAGCTGCCTTGGCCCTATTACAGCCTTACGGACTGATTTTTCAGGTCAGTTTATGATTGAAATCTGGCTTTGTTCAAATTGTTGGTGTAGCCAAGGGAGGTGATCCAGAAGTGTGCCATCAGCTGCATTTCTAAAGTATGAAAAGATTTTGTGATGTCCACAAAATATCTTCACACAATGGTGCCCGTTAATGTTGTAATGTGCTGATATTTTTATTCTTTGTTCAGAGATGTTATGACACAAGTCTGGGGCAGATGAGACTTGAACCAGGGCCTCCTTGGCCAGTGGCAGGGACACTGCCACTACACCACAAGTCCCGCTGTGCAACCGTCAAAAATTGCTAAGTGATGAAAATTGGCTTTTGTATTAGATGATGACATTGCCTTTCGAGGCCAGAGGGTCTGTCCTTGACATATGTTTTAACATTGTCTGAACAGGTTGATTGAAGTTATCAACAATGACATTGCTTAATTGAAATCAATTTTAGAAGCATTTGTGTTAACCATGAAGAAAAAGTAGTTTGGGTTAGTAATACGGAAAATAATTATACATCAGTCTTCTGTCATTCAGAGGCCTGACTATTTTTTTCATTTTTTTCACCCATTCAGGAGAGATTTCCATTATCATTGAATGCTTAATGCATGATACTGAGATATATTGTGGAGATGTTATTAAATGAAAGCTTTGTAGCTATAAAACAAGTTTCAGCTGTTTGCTTCTCAGCCAGGTGAGGAGCATCATATGAAGATCAGAATTATAATGGTTAAGGCACAGTAACTGTATGGAACAATAGGCCTTTTCCTGGCTGCCATTTCTTTTGTATGTTCATTAACTCTAAGAATAAGCATTAACTGTTCAATAACTGCTCAATTTGCGTGCAGAAAGATTGGGGATGGAGGAGGAGGAATTTGTTACACTTGTAGCAATATGTATTCAGTAACCCATGAGAAGGAACTTACCTGTTAAAAGCTCACTATAGTAATTTTGGCAGGAATGAATGTCTAAAATTATATAAAGTTTAAAGATGCTTTGTATAAGTGAGTCCTACAGTTCCTGTCAAACGATATTGATTTATTGTAGTTACTACCAGTGGCAGTGAAATCCCAGTATAAACTGTACACAGAATCAGACGTCTTGGATTTGAAGCAGCGTAAGAGTGCTGTTTACTTTTAGCCTGACTTTATCACTGAGAAGTAGTGGCTCCAGAGAGAAATCTTGGCATTAAAGGAAGTTGCTTTACGTCACTGTTTCCAAGTTATAAACAAACACTTCAACGTGTTTACACAGCGCTGACAGAACCAGTTAACCCAAATTATTTTTACTTTCTTTTTTACAAGCGACCTTCTCATTTTATATTCTTCACATTTAGAACCCTATAGTGCCAAAATTTGGAAGGCAGGTATCAAGCTTACACGTAAGCATCGGACTCTGCTTTGACTATGATGTGATTAACAATGGCCCATGTTTTAAAATTAAAATACAGCTGTTTGAATTTTACTAGGATGGATGCAGTTCTAAAGTTGTATGATGGAATGTTTCTTTTACTGTTTTCAGTGTATGGTTTGTTTAGTTTTGGCCCAGATTTTGCCCAAATAGAACCATGGAATGTCAAAGCTCAGAAGATAGTCATGTCAACTCTTTGTTCGAGCTATCCAATTGGTCCCCTTGTCAGGAGTTCTCCTTATAGCTTTTTAAAAAATATCCTTTGCAGTCAATTTCCTTCTGAAAGTTACTGTTGAATCTGTTTGCATCATCCTTTCAGGCAGCAAATTTCTGAAACTTTCTAAACTTAAGTAATGAACAGTTGAGCCAGATATTCGCCTGTCTTGTTTGGTAAAGGTTTTTTTTCCAATGCAGGTCATTGATTTGTATGTAATCCATGGCTGCAGTTTGTAAGTTCTGTGGAGTTCTATATTTAACATTTACTTATTGTGTGGTTACACTGTGGTCAGTCCATGTTCAATAATCTTGGAAAGTGAACAATTAGGTTGCACTGTGTGGTTTAAGTTCAGGATAGTTTCTAATAGTAGTTGTGGTTACATGTAGAAGAAGATAGGAGCTGTTTGGCTTTATACATGATGTTCCAAGTTATTATGATGCATCCCACTTTTCTAATGAAATTAGTTGCTGCTAGATCCTAGAGGTATATGTCATCTTTTTAACCACACTTGAAAGAATTGATCTTGTTCTTTTGAATGGGCTGTGTGTAAGAAGGAGTTTGTCATGTTAATCCATTTTGAACTACATTGAGAGGCCAGCAATCATCTTCAAATGCACTTATGATGATGTGGGAGAAATAATTCACTGGCACTAAAGGACTTTGTTGGCATTGATATTATGCCTTATCTCTCCTCAGATCTGAGTGCTCTATTTCCAAGTAATTACCTTTTGAGTTGTAGTCAATGTTCTTTGCAATTAAAGCTAGCTCCCAGTTTGAGAAATCAAGGTACTTGATCCTCTTTGTACAGTTCCACAGAAGCTTTGGTTTCACATTTCATCAAAAAGGCACCCCATCAGCCAATACACCTCCGTACTTACTGAAGTGTTGGTCCAGATTATGTGGCCTATGTTTCAAAGGTGCTTGAGGATATTGACACTTAATTCAAGAACAGTCATGATATTGCTTAGCCAAACCGATGCTGAAGTGAAGAAGTGACTGGAAAAGGAGAATTGGTTTTAGATACAACAGTCTACATGCTAGTACTGTCATGGCTTTATTTGTTTTTCAGGTTCTGGTTACTTCTGGGCAAGTTATATGCCTCAGTATTGAAGGCCACCCTGTCAGAAGCTGCAGTCTAATCAAAGGCCTGAAACTTCTGAGTCAGGTTGTAGATTCATTTGCTGAGCGGATGTATTTTACTGCAGATGTTTCATCACCTCATTAGGTGACATTGTCAGTGCGCTTCTAGTGAAGCATTGGTGGTCTGACCCGTCTGGTACTTGTGTTTCCGTTTTCTGGGGTACTTTACATACCAGACACACACACATCAGGCTGCACAAACCAGCAACGCTGCACTGACAACGGGACCCATCAAGGTAACGAAATGTCTGCAGAAAAACGCGTCAGGTTGGCGAACGAATCTACAACTTCACCCACAACCTAAGCGACAAGCCTTTTCAGAAAAACTCTTAACTTTTGAGTCCTAGAGATTGTCACTAGAGCGTCGGGACTTAAATGATGCTTTGCTTTCAGGTCTCGTGAATGGGAGAAGGGAGTCTGAGACAAGACCAGTGAAGTATCCTTTAACAGCCAACCCCTTGCCCATCACTGCCTCGGAATAGAGGACAGCCTGAGCCCAGGAGGCTGTCCTACTTCTGCCTGCCTGCCATAAAAGCAGGCCAGTGATGAATTGTGGAATTCCCCACCACAGAAAGTGGCAGAGGCCAAACTGTTGTGTTTTCAAGGAGGAGGCTGAAGGGACCAAGGGAAACGGGGTAGAGGTATTGAGCTCAATGATCAGCCGTGATCAAATTGATTGGTGGAGCAGGCTTTAGGTGCCTACTGCTGCTCCTACTTCAGTTTATATGAATTGAGACCCAGACGTGCCAGTAATTGATCATTTAAGGACCTTAAATGGTAGTAGATCAAGGAGGTCACCCGTGGACCTTGTTACCCAGCATTTCATTGCAGAGTGACAAATCTATCCAGGGCCAATTACCACAACAAGGAGGAGAAAATCATGCCCTTGATGTTGACTCACTGTTGTAATGTAGGAATGTCATAGCCAATCATGCAAAGCAAGCTCCTGCAGAAGTAATTTATCATGTGTTTTGTGATGTTGATTGAGAAATAATTATTGGCCAGGACACAAGAGATACTCCCACGGTCGACTTCAAAATAATGTCATAGCATCAGTTAAATTTGCCTGAGGGAGAAAACAGGGCCTTGAGTTCACATCTCATCTGAAAAATGGCACTTCCAATGGTGCAGCACTTTCTCTGTACTGCAGGTCTAGATTATGTGCTCCAGACTGTAGGATGGATCACAAACACTCAACTATCTGACTCAGAGCTTAGAGTGCTACCCACTGAGCCACAGCTGCCATCTGAACACCAACTGGCATCTGGTTTTAAGCTTATCGTGTAGATACCTGCAGCTTGGAGAATATAATTATCTGGTTGACAGAAAAATACTTTTACCACCTCATAAGGAACAGTAATTGTGGCGTAAGCCAAGATGAGCTGAGTCCCATTGTCCTTCATTGATTTTATCCTGTGACTGTTTGAACCAGAGCTTAAAAATGTGTTGCTGGAAAAGCGCAGCAGGTCAGGCAGCATCAAAGGAGAAGGAGAATCGACGTTTCAGGCATACACTGGGGAGACAGGCTGCCTACTTGCGCAATGTTTCAGAGAATACCTCTGGGACACCCGCACCAACCAACCCAACCGCCCCCATGGCGGAACACTTTAACTTCCCCTCTCACTCCTCCAAGGACATGCAGGTCTTTGGCCTCCTCCATCGCCAGACCATGGCAACACGACGCCTGGAGGAAGAGCGCCTCATCTTCCGCCTAGGAACCCTCCAATCACAAGGGATGAATGCAGATTTCTCCAGCTTCCTCATTTCCCCTCCCCCCACCTTTTCTCAGTCCCAACCCTCGGACTCAGCACCTCCTTCTTGACCTGCAATCCTCTTCCCGACCTCTCCGCCCCCCCCCCACCCCCACTCCGGCCTAACACCCTCACCTTAACCTCCTTCCACTGATCGCATTCCCAACGCCCCTCCCCCAAGTCCCTCCTCCCTACCTTTTATCTTAGCCTGCTTGGCACACCTTTCTCATTCCTGAAGAAGGGCTTATGCCTGAAATGTCGATTCTCCTGTTCCTTGGATGCTGCCTGACCTGCTGCGCTTTTCCAGCAACACATTTTTCAGCTCATTTCGTAAGATTAGTCTAGATCTTCAATGCTTCTTGACTTTTGGTGATTTACTTCTTTTTGGTCAGTTGAATTGCTGCTGTGCACAAAATCTGTCAAAATCGAAGACAACTTGTGTTTTTGTAGCACCTGATAGGTAATAAAACATCCCAAGATGCTTTGTTGGAGCATGTCAAACAAACATTGAAAGGGTTCAGAAAGGATTTACAAGGATGTTGCCAGGGTTGGAGGATTGGAGCTATAGGGAGAGGCTGAATAGGCTGGAGCTGTTTTCCCTGGAAAGTCAGAGACTGAGGGGTGACCTTAGAGGCTATAAGGCATGAATAGGGTAAATAGATAAGGTCTTTTCCCTGGGTTGTGGGATTCTAGAACTAGAGGCCATAGGTTTAGGGTGAGAGGGGTAAGATTTAAAAGGAACCTAAAGAGGCAACCTTTTCATGCACAGGGTGGTGCGTGTATAGAATAAGCTGCCAGAGGAATTGGTAGAGGCTGGTCCAATTACAACATTTTAAAAGGCATCTGGATGGGTATATGAATAGGTAGGGTTTAGAGGGATAGGGGCCAAATGCTGACAAATGGGACTAGATTAGGTTAGGATATCTGGTTGGCATGGATGAGTTGGACCGAAGGGTCTACTTCCATGCTGTACATCTCCATGACTGTGTTCAAGAGTCTGTAAATCAGAGTGTATGAAATCTATACTTATAGGCTTCTATTTGTCTGATATGGGCTGTTGCCCATCCCACCTGCCCTGATCAGGATAGCTTACACATGAGTTGGAAGAGCAAATGTTTATGAACTTTGAAGTATACTCTGCAATGCTGCTGGAATTTGACCAACATAAGTGCTGCTTGCCCTTTTTGAACACTCTACTCAGTCTCAGTAGGCAATACCCTTTTAACTGTTTAGCAAGGCAAGCTGACTGTTCTACCTGGTTTAGGTATAACAGTTATCTGGTTCTGAGCACCATATCACTTTGTGCATTCTTGGCTTCAAAGAGATGGATCAGAAACCATGAGGTACAAGATCAAAACAACTGATTTACTGTAGCTGAATTGGTGAAAATCTGATTTTATTGTTCAGAATGTAAGAATTACTGCAGTGTTTTTAGATTTCTTATTGCACCTTCAACTGGAACTCTGAAACTTAATAACACCCAATTTGAGTGAGGGACTTACAATATATAGAACTGTATGGATTACAAATAAATGTACAAAACAGTGGAAGTAACCAAATTGAAACTGCAACATCTCACAATTTGAGATAAAATCAGAAGTGTGCGGGAAAGGGGAAATAAGACCCTTGGAGGACTGTAGTCAATGAAAGAATTTTTAAAACTATTTTAATTGTTACAAGCCAGCATCAGCCCCATAGCTATCATTATCATCGAACTCGTTGTTGGATTGGTTTAACATTGTAATTATTCTAAAGCACTGCCGACCGTCACAGGGTCAGCTAAGAACAGATATGTTTGAAATACTGTCCAAATATTATAACACCTAGTAAAACTTTAATGAAGTGGAGATGTAACCCTCCAGCCTTAAGGATCTAAATTCATAGGTTGCTATTCATTGTCCTTTGACAGGACCTGGCAGAAACTTTTACAGAATTACACCAAAAAATAAGCCGCTACATGTGCAGCTGATTTATCCATACACAATAGAAACCACAAGAACCCAATTTTTAAGTAATCTCTCAATCTTTTTGACCTCTTCGTGTAAGACTTGCAGATTCTAATCACATTCTAAAATGATCGGGCCTTTCTATAGAATAGGGGAAAATTGTTTGTTTTCAGCTACTGTGGCCTGTTCCCTGGTAGCTGGTTCAGAATGCTATTGGCAGAGACCTCCAGCAAAGAACAAGCCTATAATTCTCAGAATTAGGGTTTATGATAGAGAATGGAAAATGGAAGGGAGTGGGTTTAATCCTCTTAGTCAAAGATGGTTGTTCTCTAACAGTGTCTTTCCTTTCCATATAGACAGCCCTATAACCAGCAGAAGAATCGATATGGGGATGTGTTGTGCTTGGACCAAACTAGAGTGAAGTTGAAATCCCTCAATCATGATGAGGTAAGAGAAGATTCAAGTGGGTATGACTTTTAAAATTTCAGTCATCCCACACAGATATTTATTCCCCTCCAAACTACTGCTCTAACTTTGTCTTTTAGATATCCAGGGTATATCGGCCTTAATCGTTATGTGGACTAGCTGCCAAGGTTTGATCTGCTGTTCAGTGATCTGTGGTAATGCTAGTATTTCCTGGCCTAGTGTTGTCACTGTAGACAAGAGAAACTCTCTACTGAGTTCAGATGAGACCCAGCTTCAAACCTGACATCTCTGTTTGGATACTTAGCATTCTTGGCAATTTTGAGTATTTGTAAATGTTGCTGCCTGTGATGCCCATGGTAAAGTACCGACAAAAACCAAATCAGTGAGATATTAAATTTATATTAATATCACAGAATGGTTTTAATTAATGATCATAGATCACAAGGAAACATTGTTTCAGTGTTTTTTACTCTCTTTACTGCAAAGGATAGACTGCATTTTTCTAGATAACAATTGCATGCCCTTCTGTCTCTGTCTATCTGTCTCTGTAGCTTGTTTCTAGTTCCATCCTGATTAGTTAGCTGAGAACCAATCAGCCTCACTTTTAAACAGTTCCTCACCACTTGATCATCTATGCATTGCAGAAGAAGACACCCATAGCCACAAAAATAATAGAATTTACAACAGGTATTGAACTCCTCACTCTGAAATTATGCAGCCATCCTCATAAATCTCTGTTTTCAAAAACAACTTTTTTTTTTCTTTCCAATCCACAGATTTTAAAGGCAAAAATAAAAAGCCTCAGATCTTCCAATTAGATTGCTGAGAGGCCCTGGGAGTTTAATCAAAGCATAGAGCTATCCGTGACCCACTTCTTTTTCCCTGTAATTGGGACTTGGAGGAGCAGTGAGAATGCTTGGGAATTCTCAGTATTTTGAAACTGATTAAACAGGAACAGGTGTTCATTTATTTCATGTTAGAATTACCTTTTAAGTATTCCTGAAGACTAATGTGAAGGTGGGAACTAATAAAAACAGGAAGCACTGGAGAAACTCAGCAGATCTGACATCTGTGGAGACAGAAAGAGTTAATATTTTGAGTCTCTTCAAGAGCTTGAAAAGTTAACTCTATTTCTCTCTCCACAGATGCTGCCAGCTCTGCTGAGTTGCTCCAGTATTTTCAGTTTTTATGTCAGATTTCCAGCTCATTAGAAGGTTATTGTCTTGCAATAATGAGATTTTTCTGAGTGTAAGCTCGCATTTGAAAGAAAAGCCTCTGATGTAGTCAAAGGACAGAGCTTACGAATAATTCATAAAGTCAGCAGACATCCCAGAGTACCCCCAGACCGACCATAAGCTGTTTTTAAAATTACAGTCGCTGTTGCTACAGAGGTACATGCAGCAGCTTTTTAAAGCCCCACATGCAGCCAAAATGGTGAATGAAAAGAATATAAAAAGCTGCAGGTATTGGAAAACTAAAATAAAAACAGAAAATGCTGAAAGCATTCAGCAGGTCTGGCAGCATCTGTGGAGAGAAGAAACCATGTTAATGTTTCAAATCAAAGGCCTTTCATCTGAACTGTCAGAGGAGGAGGTCTGCAAGCTGATGTATCAACTCTGTTCCTCAATGCAGATATTGCCTCACTTGACTGTTTCCAGCATTTTCAGCTTTTAATTCATTGAGTTGAATGGCTAATGTACCAATTTAAAGCCTGGACAAGTGATACAGAGATTAGATTAGATTCCCGAATGTGGAAACAGGCCCTTTGGCCCAACCAGTCCACACTGACCCTCTGAAGAGCAACCCACCCAGACCCATTCCCCTGACTAATCCACCTAACACTATGGGCAATTTAGAATGGCCAGTTCCCCTGACCCGCACATCTTTGGACTGTGGGAGGAAACCGGACCACCCGGAGGAAACCCACGCTGACACGGGGAGAATGTGCAAACTCCACACAGACAGTTGTCCAAGACGGGAATTGAACCCAGGTCCCTGGCGCTGTGAGACAGCAGTGCTAACCACTGAGCCACCGTGCCACCCTGAAATGCAAGTTCAAAACCCATCAAGGCAGCTGGGAAAACTTAATCTAGGTAAATGCTAAATGACTCTTAACTACCTATTGAAGTGGCCTAGCAAGCCACTCAGTTGTATAGTGTTGGGCAGTAAATCCTGGCATCAGGACAATGGATCACCTCAAGAAATGGCTTCCTGTGCCTCTGGTGTCAGCTGGAGACAGATTGGCGATTATTTGCTGCCTTTCCACTTGGCACCAAGCATACAGAGAAATACTTGCGGATCGTGAGAGTGCAGTCACTGTTTTCAGATGGGTGGCAGGCAGTTACGCAGCTTGATCTGAAGCACATTTGGAGGCAAGTAATGGTGAAATATACAATGCCCACACAGAAATCCAGAATAACCAAGCTTTATTTTGTGTTTCAATAACTATAGGAAGGATGTTGTGAAACTTGAAAGGGTCCAGAAAAGATTTACAAGGATGTTGCCAGGCTTGGAGAGTTTGAGCTGCAGGGAGAAGATGTATAGGCTGGGGCTGTTTTCCCTGGAGTATTGGAGGCTGTGGAGTGACCTTCGTGTATGGAATGAGCCGCCAGAGGAAGTGGTGAAGGCTGGTACAATTACAACATTTAAAAGCATCTGAATGGGTATGTGAATAGGAAGGGTTTAGAGGGATATGGGCCAAGTGCTGGCAAATGGGACTAGGCTAATTTAGGATATCTGGTCGATATGGACAAGTTGGACTGAAGGGTGTTTCCATGCTGCACATCTCTATGACTGCAAATCTTCTTTATATAATACTCTCAGTTTAAAAAGTCCCTATTTCACATCTGGTAGTCTGTCATGGAACCTATCTTCCTGACTGACAACAATTTGTATGTTATTTTTAATGTAGCAAAACATCCCCAGGTGTTTCGCAATAGTGTTCTTAGATAAAATCTGACACCCATAACAAGATATTCGGAGAGTTTGGTCAAAAACATATGTTTAATCAGCAACTTGAAGGAGAAATGTGTGCCTGAGAAACAGAGATTTTAAGCGAATTCCAGAGCTTAGGTTTCAGGCAGCTGAAGGTGCAGCTTCATAGTCTGAGATATAAACAGGAGGCTAGAATTGGAAGAATGCAAGGATCCTGAAGGGCTCAGGAGATTACCAATAGGGAGAGAGCATGGATGGATTTGACAACGGGCTTGCAAGTGGATATTACTTTGCTCTGTAAATTTGAAGGACGTTTCCTACAACAAGACCTCCCATAAATACGATAGTAGTCATGATTTGGAGATGCCGGTGTTGGACTGGGGTGTACAAAGTTAAAAGTCACACAACACCAGGTTATAATCCAACAGGTTTAATTGGAAGCACACTAGCTTTCGGAGCGACGCTCCTTCATGGACAACTACCTGATGAAGGAGCTTCGCTCCGAAAGCTAGTGTGCTTCCAATTAAACATGTTGGACTATAACTTGGTGTTGTGTGACTTTTAATTTTCCCATAAATACAGTACAGACAACCTAAATATTGCACTTTTCCATAAGGTACTCCACAGATTGCAATAAGTACAAGATGGCACCACGATTTCATGATTACAGGAACTAAACTGGCATCATCATTCTGTATTTTGAAATGGAGAGTGGTGAAGAAACAGGGAAGTTAAAGGAACACCAGAGCTGGTCTTGTCCAGTGTACTCTGAGACTGCGATCTGTCAAGCCACCTCATTGTGTGATGCACAGAGCAAACTGATTGTTTTCTTATTTTAACGCATCAGCTGCTACCTTTTGTAAATATTCACTTAGCTGCTTTTTATGTTTTATAAAATTATTCCTTAGATCTTTACTTGCCTTTTGTTTTGCTTAACATCAGTTCATAATCAACTCAGTACAATTAATCTTGAATATATTTTCCTATTTCTGCAGTTACTAATTATTTAAATTGCAGAAATAAGTGAGACCAACATCTTTCTGTCTTGCGTGTCTGCATTTCCTCTCCAGAAGCCAAAACATGTTCCCAGTTTCTTGTTGCTGCCTTTGAGTTTCAAGTTTTCACACTTGTTGCTGCTGACAGTTGGGATTTCCCTCTGACCAGCGAAGGCATTGTGCTGTACTGCTTGTCTGTTTTTACCAGAAGTGATCCAGGAGAGTGAGGTTAGCGGGTTCTCAGTCAAGTTTGTGACCTTTTTAAATCTGTCTTTCCTGTCTTTGTTTCTTTTGGTCGTTTACCTGGGATTGTGTCGGTCCTGGGCCTCCTTCACTGCCGCTCCCTCACCACCAGATGCCTGGAGGAAGAACGCCTCATCTTCCGCCTCGAAACACTTCAACCCCAGGGCATCAATGTGGACTTCAACAGTTACCTCATTTCCCCTTCCCCCACCTCACCTTAGTTCCAAACTTCCAGCTCAGCACTGTCCCCATGACTTGTCCGGACTTGTCCTACCTGCCTATCTTCTTTCCCACCTATCCACTCCAACCTCCTCCCTGACCTATCACCTTCATCCCCTCCCCACTCACCTATTGTACTCTATGCTACTTTCTCCCCACCCCCACCCTCCCCTAGCTTATCTCTCCACGCTTCAGGCTCTCTGCCTTTATTCCTGATGAAGGGCTTTTGCCCGAAACGTCGATTTTGCTGCTCCTCGGATGCTGCCTGAACTGCTGTGCTCTTCCAGCACCACTAATCCAAAATCTGGTTTCCAGCATCTGCAGTCATTGTTTTTACCTCTCAACTAGGACAGCCAGCCAGTCCAGTATTTTGCTTTCCATCAAACCTGCCTCGAGCACTTTGTTACTGCATGATTGCTGGTATTTCTTTCTAAAATATTGGTGTCACAAGGCACTACCTGATTTAACTTTTCAGCTTTGTCCAACTAATTTATTGATCGTGTTCAACATTTCAGCATCAAATGGCGAGCGTAAAGCAGCTTAATCCAACCACTTTGGTGTAAATGTGCTGCTGTTGCAGAGTTGTGATGCCATCTAACAGCACCTGTGGTAATTACACCTATGGTTGGATTAAGATTAGCATTTCACAAACTGATCCTGAGACTGAAACCAAGCACAGCAAGTTTGTCAAGGAGATCTGTGGGTTTGTTCCCAATGACCAGGTTAGAATGAAATTACTGAAGGTCTCTTAAATCAAGGGTGCACTCAAATTCATCAAAAATACAGTGTTCATATCTCCACAAAAAGGAAGAAAGCAGAACTCCACAATGTGCTGGTAATGAGAAAGGCAGCTGTGAAGAAACCTGAATCTTTACCACATTGTTTTAGGCATTCATTGGATTTGGGTGTCGCTGGCCAGGCTAGCATTCATTTCCCACCCTTAATTAGGAAGGTAATGGTGAGTTGTTGCCTTGACCCTGAGCAGTCTGTGTGATATGTGGGCACCCTCTCAATACTGTTAGGAATAGAGTTCTAGGATTTTAACCCATTGACAGCAACGGAAAGATGGTATAATTTAAGATGGTGTAGGCTTGAAGGGGTAGGGGTGCTGGGGTTCTCATGCATCTGCAGCTCTTAGTCTTCTCAAGGCTGCAGGTTTGAAACATGCTGTTGGAGGAGAATTGGTAAGTCACTGTACTGTACCTTGTAGATGGTACATACTGCTGCCACTGTGCATCGGTGGTGATGGATCTGAATTTGAAGGTGGTGGATAGGATGCCAATAAAGCAGGCTGTTTTATGTTGGATGATACGCAGCTTTGAGGGTTACTGGAGCTGCACCCATCCAGGCAAATGGACACTATTGCATCACACAGTTAAGTAACTTTAACGTTTAAAAAAAAAGGGGGGCAGGCAGGAGTGTCTCATTACACTATAGGGTCTCCAGCATTATTTTAAAGCTAAAAGCTTGGACAACTCCAACAAAGTGGGGAGAATGGCAGGTGCCTTTGCTTCATGTTGCCAAACAAAGATGGAATGGACTAGTGTCACTCAGCCAGTGTTCCTAACTGCACTGCTCTAACTGAAAAGTATACTTTTATGCTATACTTGCTGAGGAAAAGTATTCCTTTATGCTATACTAGCCTCTGTATCCACTTTTAATATCCCCCTTTAACCAATTCTTTCCAACTAATTTTGTATTTACCTTCTTTCCCCACCCTAGCACCACTCCATCTTCCACTTTGTCCAGCTTAATTTTGAATCCATCCACATAAACCACTTACGATGCTACTTAAGTAGAAACTTTAAATGCACAGTTCTCTTTGCATGAGAGCTGAAATGTTCTGAGGGAGTAATTATCAATGCATGCTTACTCTGGCTATTTTGTTTAATAGATGTGGTCAGAATCTGAAGACATAATTTTGATTGCACATTTCAAAGGAATGGGTAGTTGAAGGCTGCTTTCCTTTCTCCTCTTCTGTTGCCACCACTAGTGGGATGTCCACTAGACTCTCCTACATACACCAACCCATTCAATCCCATTACTCAGGCATGCAATTTTAAGTCCAATTCCAAAATTCTCAGGATTTTTCCCACAAATGCCACACTTGAAGTTCACATATTGGTGCATCTTTTGTAAGGCCTGAAGTTCCTCTTTAAGCTTTTTATTAACTGAATTCCAATCATCGATTTTGTGAACCTCTCCCACATCCTGTCACATAAAATCTCAGTTGTTTTTTTTAAAATTATTTTAACTATTTTTCTAATCAATCTGTTCAGATGTTATTACACATCTCAGCAGCAAGTGGGACTTGAACCCAGGCCTCCTGGTCCAGGCCAGGACTCTACCTCTGTGCCACAAGAGGGCCCCTCAGTGATTTTATTAGCATTACTGGTGCTCATTAGAAACTGGATGAAAGTTTTTATTGATTTTAACAGTTCAGAGTGCTCAAGATCATGTTTCAGTTCCCAGAGATATCCCCAGATCAATTGTGGTTAGATTTTGCCTATGGGTTTCTCACATGGATGCTTGGCCACTTACATTGAACAGCATGATCTTGCACAAAATCAACCAGTCCATTGATGGAAAGTGCATCACCACCAGTATTACCCCCAAGGGGTTTGAATATTTTAAACCATAAATATGAAATGCACAGTAACTCCATTGAATCTGTCTAATATCTAAAATAAATAAAGACAATCCACGTGAAACTCCTTTCAAAGATCAGAAAATCTTGGGTTTAGATGGCTGAATACTGGTGAAACACGTTACCTGGTGGAAAACATTGATTTGTATAGTGCTTTTCATCTTCACAGACCTTCACAAAGTGCATCAAACAAATTAATTACATTCGAAGTCTGTTTTACAGACAGGAAAATTGTGGACAGCAGACTCCCAAAAACACCAATGAGATAAACCAGATACTTTGTCTTGTGAAGCCAAAGTACCTTCATATAGTGCCAGGGTATCCTTAAAGACTGCTTGAAAAAAAGAAAACATCTCCATCAGTATGATATTCCTCGATACAGTGCCGAATTATCTACTTCACTATGTACTTGGATCCTGGGCTGTTAACATTGCACCTGGTTATCTAGTCAGCTTTGTGACCTGGAGTAATTAGCATAGCAACTGAAACTATTTAATATGGCTGATCAATAAAAGAAGTACCAATTCAGATAAATGACAACAGTATTAAAAGATGTATTTAATTTTTAAAGAAAATTACTGAACATAAATATGATTAGACAGGGCAGCTTATTTATCAGAGCAGCAATTTCATAGCTATTTCAAAAGCAAAATACTGCAGATGTTGGAAGTCTGAAATGAAACACGAAACAGCAGGAGGAGCATCAGCAGGTCAGGCAGCATCTGTAGTTAGCAACCGATGTAACATTTGAGCTCAGTGACTGTTTGTCAGAACTTGCCTTCAAGAATGATGAATGTTCATCGACATGTTTACTGTTACTACTTTTCGCAGACGCTGACCTGCTGAGTTTTAGCATTTTTTTATTTTATGTCAGTAATATCATGACATTATCAAATTTTCAGAGTGAACAGGGCCTAATGATCAGAAAGGTTTCCAATTAGATTACCTCCCAAAGTGAAATCATTCAGTTAAAATATTGGCATTTTGATTAACCTACATTTTTGTTCTTCCTGCAGAGGACAGATTACATCAATGCCAGTTTCATGGATGGTTATAAGCAAAAGAATGCCTACATTGGCACACAGGGTAAGCACTGGGATAATTAGAAAACTTATGGGTTTTCTTTACATTTCTGAATTTTAAAGAGTTGCAATGGAGTCTTCCATTAGCAAATTGCAGAATCAAAATGTGAGACAAATTGTTGACCCAAATTATCCAGAATGATAGTGGTGATGGTCCGAAGTTAATAGAGTTTTCAAATTCTTATTCCACTGTGGCAAGTTCTGAGATTGAATTGAATTCTGTTCTCAAGCTGGAAAAATTATTCAATCTAGTCCTACCATAGTTGTACTCTCAGAATCCTACCCATTGACCAAAAAAAAATCACATTCTTTCATTTTCGGCCTTGGGCACATTGTTAAACAGAATGTGACTTGAGCACAGTGTAGGAAAGAGTCAGGAGTGTTTAGTCCTGAAAATCCTCAGCATTGGCTTCAGACCTCCTGAGGTCTCATAGCTTCAAACCAAACCGAAAACCACCTGTTTAACACCATGAACTCTTTTATGTCAAATATCACTAATTCTGAATTAATTGATGTGGCTTTCTACATTTCTCATAACACAAGAAACAGAAGTTGGAATAAGCCATTCCAGCTGTTAGCTTGACTCCCCTTTCAATAAGATTATGGCTGACCTGATTGTGACCTTAATTCCATTTCCTTCCTTGTCCCCTCCATAATCCTTGACTGACTTGTCAATCAAAATCTATTTAATTCATCCTTGAATATCAGAGTTTTGGCAATGTGCTTTGGTTGATCAAAAGCTTTCAAGTCATGTTATTAAGCATAAGGAATATTGTTGGCCTTTCAAGCTGCAGGCTGTCAAAAATTGGATTTCTACTGCCCCTGTCAGTTTGATTTCACTCTCATCCAAATAAGAGTTATCTCATCAGCACATTTGTAGTATTGAATGCATGCATTATGATATATAAGGAAAATAGCAGCATGCTGAGTTGTGGTTCTAAACTGATTGAATTTTGGCTTTGGGGGCTGATTTTCCCGTTTCTCAGAAATTGCAAGGGAGAACAGCTTCAATGTTTCTAATCTCTGCACAATGTCTGGCCCTAACCCTAGCCCTAATCCTCAGCTATGGAAATGCTCTGGTATCTTTTCACTACCTCATGTCCTTTCTTAAGTACAGTGCTCAATATTCGACCTAATGCTTGAGCTGCTCACCCTGGTTATTGTGGCCATCAGGCCCACTATCTGATGGCTGAATGTATGGGTGCTACATGAAGTGCACTTTCAAACATGTCTTAAGTGGTCATTTAGATGAACAGTGTTTGCTTTAGTGCATAAAATTTAATTTACTGCGACTGTATAGATAACATTGAGTCTCTTAAATTGGTTTTGATTATCTGAGGGAATAGGAGAGGAACTTCTTTGATTTTTTTTTGTGCCTCTCCCTGGAGAGTACAAGTTTGAAGATGGGAATGGGAAAGAGTATTTATGTACTGCTGAGGTTTGAAACAGGACTCTGTTCTTCAGTTGTTAAACCAATCATAGCATTTCCTTTTCAAACTCTCAGCCTTATATTTTCTACCATAGGACCTTTAGAAAAGACTTACAATGATTTCTGGAGAATGGTATGGGAACAACATGTCCTTGTTATTGTCATGACTACAAGGTAAGTGGGATCACTTCATTGAGAAACTATACTTAATACAATGCGTAATGGACTTGGCATGTGTGGTTCTTAAGTGTCAACTTATTAACTACAAAGAAGTGTTGATGCTTTGGCTGTATGTTCTAAAAACCTTCAGATTTTACTTATTGGTGACAGTTAAACTGTTTGAAAGTGATCTGATAAATTAAGCATTACAACTTATTTGAAAGTAACTGGTTTATCATTTGTGCCAGTTCTTTGCCATGAATACTGTGAATGGAATTTAGTTTCCACATTTGTTTTATTCTTAATACATGTGAATAGTAGAGCAAAGAAAGATTTATTTAAGTGGAGATTGCACTTATTAAAAAGTGAACACTCCATAGAACAGTGTTTTTTCAAACATTATGTACATTTTTACAATTGCTGTTGGCTTATATGTAGACATATATGTATGTGTAAACAATTCTGAGAGTATAAATGTTCCACCTTGCAGGGTGCTTTTTTTCTTGGATCTTTCTCGTTTCTTGGAGGAGTTCATGATGACCCTGTCCCCCTGGGGTTGCAGTGACTCTAATGGTGCCTGCTGTATAATAATTGGGTACCAGACACACCTTAAGCCTTGGGATCTTAATCTTGACTATGCAAGTAATTATGAACTGCACTCTTGCTGTTCCCAGTTTATTGGAGGGTGGGGTCATTTTGAAGTGCGGATTTCAGAGTTGATATGAATGTTTCCTGCTGCACTGCCCCATCTTTTGAATTGAAGATTAATAATGTGGCTCTGTGCATCCCACGTCCATCCAAGGGTTTGCAGGTTTCTCTTTGTTCCTTGAATGGAGGCCTTTTGGTTGGCTTTCTAGTTATAGAGCTGCATTTTCCAGTGATGACTTATATTTGCCTCCATGCCTCAAAAATATACTTCCGTGATGACGATTGTGCTGTCTCCCACACGTACACTGAGCCTTCTGTTCTAACTTGTGACAAAACTTCTTCACAGTCTAATTAATCAAGTGACCTCACCAGACTTGAGCTTAATGTAGTTGCTGGATTCTTGTGTCTTTCCCTTTCTTTGGTGCCCCAGACAACAGTAGTTTTATTTCATTCAGATAACCTGCTTTGTCATGTAGAATACAGCAGTCTTGCAGTTCATGCAAATCTTGTCCATTTAAACTACTGCACTTCAACCTCGTCCTCACAGGAGCCTGTGCCTTCGTCTGTCCTCCTTGGATGAGGTACTGCCTTCAACCTCATTGGCAAAGTTGTATCAGTGAAAATTTCTACTGTTACCTCAACAAAGCCATCTTCTAACTTGTTCTTTTATGTTGTGCCCAGGTTTGTACCTGTGGCCTTGATGACTATTAGGTAATTTATCAAACTCCACTAACAACAGTGGCTCCCAAGTTTCTCATTAAACTGTGTGCATGCACAACCTCAAAGCAGCCAGAAAGATACTGGCAATGCTTTGTTTCATGTTACAGTATAAAGGAAACATTGGTGAATAAGCTTCAAAAATATTTACAAGTGTGAAAGTCATTATAATATTTCTTGCATCAGCAACAGAACCAGCAACTCCTTTGGAAAGCAGCATTGTTGCTTTTCTCTCATTCTGCGTGTTTACTAAATATGATACCAAAGTCATTAACCCTCAAGCAAAAAATTGCCTTCAGTTAGAATTTTCCAATGAGTTTGTCTTAGAGCAGGACTTCCCAAATATCAGAATTCCAAGTAGAACATAGAACAGTACAGCGCAGTACAAGCCCTTCGGCCCAGAATGTTGTGCCGAGTATTTATCTTAATCTAAGACCAGCCTAACCTACACATCACTCAGTTTACAGCCGTCCATGTGCTTGTCCATCAGTCGCTTAAATGTCCCTCATGTCTCTGTCTCTACTACCACCACTGGCAGGGCATTCCACGCACCCACCACTCGCTGTGTAAAGAACCTACCTCTGACATCTCCCCTGTACCTTCCTCCAATCACCTTAAAATTATGAACCCTCATGACAGCCATTTCTGTCCTGGGGAAAAGTCTCTAGCTATCTAGTCTATCTATGCCTCACACTACCTTGTACATCTCTATCAAGTCACCTCTCTTCCTCCCCCTCTCCAGTGTGAAAAGCCCTAGCTCACTCAATCTCTCTTCATAAGACAAGCCCTCCAATCCAGGCAGCACCCTGGTAAATCTCCTCTGCACCCCCTCTAAAGCATCTACATCCTTCCTATAATGAGGTAACCAGAACTGGACACAATATTCCAAGTGTGGTCTAACCAGGGTTTTATACAGCTGCAGCAAAACCTCGTGGCTCTTAAACTCAATCCTCCTGTTAATGAAAGCCAAAATACCAAACGTCTTCTTAACAATCCTATCAACGTGGGTGGCAACTTTGAGGGATCTATGTACAAGATCCCGCTGTTCCTCCACACTGCCAAGAATCCTGTCTTTAACCCTTTCAGCATTCTGATTCGACCTTCCAAAATGAAACACCTTGCACTTATCCAGGTTAAACTCCATTTGGCATTTCTCAGCCCAGCTCTGCATCATGTCAATGTCTAGTTATAGCCTGCAACAGCCCTCGACACTATCTACAACACCACCGATCTTTGTGTCATCAGCAAACTTACTAACCCACCCTTCCACTTCTTCATTCAAGTCATTTATAAGAACTACAGAGAGTAAAGGCCCAAGAACAAATCCCTGAGGCACACCACTGGTCACTGACCTTTTGGCGGAATACTTTACATCCCCGACTCGATGTCTTATCTTTCAGCCAGCCAATTCAGTATTCAGACAGTCAAATTTCCCTGTGTCCCATAGCTCGTAACTTTCTGAATAGGGTTAAAACTTCAGTTTTAAGGTTGCAACCTCCAAGTCACCCATGGCTACCATGAATCTTTAACCAAGTCAAAACATCTGTGCTCCTGGTTGAATAGGCACCTGCTCTCACAACAGCTCACTCCACCAGCTCCCACAGGTCAAACCTCCACCCTCATGGATGTAATTCCCTCCCTATTGGCATTGTGGGTCAGGTCACAGCAGGTGGACTGCAGTCGTTCAAGAAGGCAGCTCACTACCACCTTCTCAAGGGCAACTAGAGATGGGCAATAAATGGGGGCCCCTCCTGTGTCCCCACTACCCTCCAACCCCACCCCTGCTAAATACCGTTCTCGTTCTCTCAAGTCTCATTGAGGGGTTCACAACAATTTACAAACCTCAAAACAAGATAATGGAGTGAAATAGTTTGGGAAGTACTGTCTTAGTGGATCTTGAAGATGTGATCAGAGATTTGGCTGTTTCCTCAGACTTTATTATCAGTCCCTTTGGACAGACCCACAATTAACTGTTCATGTGTGAAATAAAGTTGCTGCACCTGCTGCTACGAACTAGTCTAAAACCAGCACTAGCAGTTGAAATGCAAATAAGCATTCCATAGGTATTAAACTGAGGCACCCAAGATCAACATCATCAAGTCTAGACTTCACCTTGGCCAGAAGACAGAAAAGCAATTCAATAGGATGTTTTCTGTTCTGGCAAATTAATGACACCAGTTTTTCAGATTTTCTGAATTATATTGTTAGTCCATTGAACTGTCATAAATAGATAATGTGAGCAGAATAATTTATCTTAATCATTGATCCACTAAGAGTGATAGGAACGGACTCAATGGATTGACAATGGGAGCCACTATACTTCAGAACTCTTGGTTCATGGAAGCAATGGGGTACAAGTCCCATTACAATGAAAACAAGCCCTTCGGCCCAACAAGTCCACACCAACCCTCCAAAGAGTAACCCACCCAGATCCATTACCCCCACACCAGCACCTGACACCCACCCCAACCAATGCACCTAGCCTACACATCTCTGAACACTATGGGCAATTTAGTTTGGCCAGTTCACCTAACCTGCATACCTTTGGACTGCAGGAGGAAACCGGAATACCCAGAGGGAATCCACATTGACACAGGGAGAATGAGCAAACTCCACACAGTTGGCTGAGGCTGCAATCGAACCGGGTCCTTAGTGCTGTGAGGCCGCCGTTCCTCCCCTCCCCCCAAAATGATCATTTGTCATTATTGTAAGAACATCTGGTGAGGAAAGGGAGGCTCTGTACTGATGCCATGCTCATCAATGCAAAATAACAGGGCTGGAGTG
Source organism: Chiloscyllium plagiosum (assembly GCF_037043375.1). Taxonomy (NCBI): domain Eukaryota; kingdom Metazoa; phylum Chordata; class Chondrichthyes; order Orectolobiformes; family Hemiscylliidae; genus Chiloscyllium; species Chiloscyllium plagiosum. The sequence continues at coordinate 24,163,959 of NW_028270180.1, read as the reverse complement.
TGAACAGCACCTATTAAATCATCTTGCTGTGTATCAGTCAGTACAGGGCACCAGAGAGGAGTTAAAAAGCATCTTCAACTATAATCTCCTTTCAGTTGAATTAAAATCTGTAGATGCCAAAAGAACTCTATGTAGCAGTGTCTGCCACTTTATTACTTCACCTTGTCCTGAAAGGTAATAATGTGGAAACGTCCACTCTTTCATTGCCTGCTCCTGTGCTGGGGGTGACCAACATTGAGGTATCAGTTCCTTCTTCCCTGGCAATCTACCCACTTTGCTGGAGTTGATATGGGAGAGTGCTTTCATTGCCTACGCCTTTCCGATACCAGATTGGGTTGGTGTAGCCAGTTACTGAAAGTGTAGGTCCCTCTTGGTTGACTTGTGTTTTGCTTTTCTTTGTCCACAGGACCAGCTGAGAATTGGTTCAATGTCAGAATTTACAGTAGTGAGCTATATCCCTGCCCATGGCCCAGTCAGCATATTCAGATCCTTCTTATGGCAATTGCCTCTATTCAATAAATGTATGAAGTAATTTACTGGCTGCAAACTGTATCAAACAAAAATGGAAAACTGATGGTGCAATATTTCTTTCTATTCTTTTCCTTTTCTATAATTTTGTCTGCATGTAATTTTTTTTATTGCTCTATTACTGCTTTAGAATTGACGAGAGTGGCAGGAAAAAATGTGGTCAATACTGGCCTCTGGACCAGAACACTCGGGGAAACTATGGACTGATTTCTGTCAAAAGCCTGGCAGTAGAAAGCTTTAAACATTATAACAAAACAACACTAGAGATTCAGAATGTAGAGGTAAGGGATCATTACTTTCTGCTTTATCCCTGTTTAAAAATGCTAACTGAACAGTTGAACTGAATTGGCAATTGAACGATTCTTGAATACTCAAGTCTCAGAGCTGCCTTTCAATCCAATGTGCTTACTGTTGGTTGACCTGTCTTAATACTTGCTCCCCTTCGCTTTGACAGAAGGGACTAAGAACTGACTCAACCAGTTTGATTTCATTCAGTGTACAGTGTTTCTTTGTGGGTATGATAGGATTGATGATGGGTGTTGAGTCTTGAATAAGAAAATCTTGCCGTTTGAGCCAGAACGTTAACAGGACACTTGTGCCACTTTCATGTCAGTAATAAAACAGAAGCTGCTGGAAATATCCAGCATGTCTTTATGGAGAGAGAAACAGTGATAGTATTTAAAGCTGATGACCAGCTACTTGGAGCATTTTCTGTGTTTATTTGACTTACCAGCATCTTTGCTATTTTGTGCACTCATATTTGGTTTTTGAAATTAACCATTTCTCAGGTTCAGTACTAACCTTTACTACAGTGAATCATCATTGTAACCTTTCCTTCACTTGTTTTGGGCTAATTGCCTCCAGAGTCCTTGATGTATATTGGGTATTTAAAAAGTATATAATCATCATTAGGATTTGAGCATCTCCAGCAAAGCCAGCATTATTGCCCAGCCTAATTGGTTCTTGTGACATAGGAATATAGTCAGCCCCTCAAGTGCTCCACCATTCTAGATCACCTCTGATTATCTACCTCAATGCCATTTTTCTACAGCGGGCGTGAAGAGTAAGTCGATAAAGTGTGGTGCTGGAAAAAGCACAGTAGGTCAGGCAGCACATGAGGAACAAGAGAGTTGACGTTTTGGCTTAACCTTTCATCAGGGCATGAAGATCCTCCATGTCAAACCACTATAGTCCGTACAGTGCAAGCATTCTACCCTGCTGTTAGGATGGGAGTCGCAGACGTTTGACCCATTGCTGGTATATGTCCCAAGTCAAGGTGGCATGTGATGGGATTCCCTACAGTGTGGAAACAGGCCCTTCAGCCCAACAAGTCCGCACCGACCCTCCGAAGAGTAACCCACCCAGACCCATTTCCCTCTGACTAATGCACCTAACACTACGGGCAATTTAGTGTGGCCAATTCACCTGACCTGCACATCTTTGGACTGTGGGAGGAAACCGGAGCACCCGGAGGAAACCCATGCAGACACGGGGAGAATGTGCAAACTCCACACAGTCAGTCGCCTGAGGCTGGAATTGAACCTGGGTCCCTGGTGCTGTGAGGCAGCAGTGCTAACCACTGCACCACCGTGCCACCCCATTTCTTTTAAATGGAGTGGTTTGGGAGAATCTGTTTACCTTTATGAAATTCCTCCTGAACACTGGAAGATTAGGATGAATCGCTGTGTATGTGAGCATTGTGGTCCTGCTGATGTAATAGGTTCACATTAGAGGATCAGTAATGATAGTTTGTCATTGTTTTGAAAGCTGTGTGTTTTCCTTTGTAAAATGGAGTGCAAGCTGGACATTTAGATGTACTTCTGACCCTGAGATTATTATAAGACTGACTTTGCTCCTGTGGTGCCTCACTATGTCAGTGTGCTGCTGCTAGTGAAACTGAGCCAGAAATCTCCAAACTCACTGACTTACTAAGTTTATCTGATCTCTTGCTGAGAGGCAGTCAGGATCCCAGAGGTGGAAAATGTGAAAACTGACTCTGGTTCCCACATCTGATCGCCACCCATTGATTCCTGCGGGAAGTGCCCTGTTTTGTTGTGAATAGATTGTTAACAGTCACTGTCCTGTTAAGCACATAGGCATTTCACCAGGCATGGTGAAATTAGCTAAAAGAGAGAAGAGCTAGTACTTGTAATGCCACCATAAAATAAATTCTAATTGAAAAGAGGGAATAGATCAAATCTGCCACAGTCTCTTTGGTATATTCCTGTATGGTTTAAAGCAATTTCATAGCTCGAGAATATTACTTTCTTTCCATATGTCCAATTTAGCATATCAGTCATATTTTATTGAATGAGAGAACGCGCTTGTCATATGGCCTACTCCTGGCATTATTTCATATGATTGCAGAGTTTTAAAGAAGTGGATATGTACGCTTACGCAGAATATCTGAAATGCAACCTAAACTGACTGAAGTGTATCCACAAACAAAGTTGTTTGTGTCCTGGTTATTTGACTGATGGTTTAGTTGTGTGTTGAGTGCAGCAATCCTGATATGAACTTTATCAGATTATGTTGGTTAGTGCAATTTGTTCAGTTAATTCAAAAACTATAAAGCATTGTGAACTTTTAACAGGAGTATTATTAAAAAGATCCACTGGCTTCAATCAAGAGTAGGAATTGTCAGCATGCTAGGGTGTTTGTTTCCACAACTTGTTCTCCCACTGCACTCCAGTCTTTCCATTTCTTCTGGGCATTGTTCCCTGGCTCCCAGCTATCCTCTGCTGTCCTCTGAAGTGTCTGCTCATCGCCTGAGTGTTTTGTGCAGTGAGTGCTCACAGGCTGTAATTATTGCATTTAAGCCTGATCCTGTTGAGTTATTCTGATATCTTGACCCATAAACAAACATTTCAGTACTCACTGCTGCCTTGGCTAATACTGACTGACTGTGGGTGGAACTTTCAGCCTTGTGTGCCTCACTATTGGGCAGTACCAAAGGGAAGGTGAACTGTGAGGAGGATGCAAAGATGGTCCAGTGTAGTTTGGAGAAGTTGATTGAGTGGGCGAATGCGTGGCAGGTGATTATAATGTGGATAAATGTGACATTATTCACTTTGGTCACAAAACCAGGAAGACAAATCATTATCTGAATGGCGATAGACTGGGAAAGGGGGAAAGTACGGACTGCAGAAGTTGGAGATTAGAGTCGATAGTGTGAGGCTGGAAAAGCAGCATGTCAGACAGCATCTGAGGAGCAGGAGAATCGACGTTTCTAGCAAAAGCCCTTCTTCTTGTTGTACACCAGTCACTGAAAGTAAACATGCAGCTGCACAGATGAAGGAGGTAGCAAATGATACATTGGCCTTCATAGTGAGAGGATTTGAGAACATGGGTGGGGATGTCTTGTTTCAATTGTATTAGTCCTTAGTGAGGTCACACCTGGGGATTGTGTGCAGTTTTGGCTCCTTACCTGCGGAAGGATGTTCTGACTATAGAGGTCATGATTTGGAGATGCTGGTGTTGGACTGGGGTGTACAAAGTTAAAAATCACACAACACCAGGTTATGGTCCAACAGGTTTAATTGGAAGCACACTAGCTTTTGGAGCGACGCTCAAAAACTGAGCTCAAAAACTGCATGAATTTATGTAAAACTCTGTTATCTCACTTTTTAGATTAGAATCCATCTAAACATCAGGTCATAGACAGAGAACACAGGGGGCTAACACCTTCAACATATTGTCTAGCTATCACCATTGTTAACAGCTAACCTGAGAATGCAACTTTAAAAAAAAGGGTTTTGTGATTTACACATGAAAGAAGTGAAACTATCACTGCATTCTAACAGATGAAAGGCTTAACAGACAATCAATTCTTCAATGTATAATTTCAGTTACATCACTGCAAATTTTTGCTATAAATTCTGTGTTACGATCGAGCCCTCCCAATCACCTGATGAAGGAGCGTCGCTCCGAAAGCTAGTGTGTTTCCAACTAAACCTGTTGGACTATAACCTGGTGTTGTGTGATTTTTAACTGACTATAGAGGGAGTGCAATGAAAGCCTGTCACACCGAATTCTGGGATGGCAGGATTGGCCTGTGAAGAGAAACTAGATCAGTTAGGACTATATTCACTGGAGCTTAGAAGATTGAAAATGAATCTCATAGAATTCTATAAAATTCTCGCAGGGCTTGACAGGATAAACAAAGCAAAGACGTTCCAATGACCAGGGAATCCAGAATCAGGGATCACAGTGTAAGGATACTGGAGGAGGTCATTTGGTACTGACATAAAGGGAAACTTCTTCATCCAGAGAATGGTGAACCTGTGGAATTCTCTAATAAAAAAAAGTGATTAAGGTCAAAACATTGAATGTTTCTAAGATGATGATAGGTATAGTTCTTAGGGGTGTTAAGACGGACCCGCGGGGTCCCGTCTTTGCGTGTTCTTTCGGAAGGAGAGACTCACACTGGCAACTATGGTTAGACGCAGACAGCCGTTTATTCACAGAATCTTAACTGGTACAACGAATCTACAAGCATGCATTCGTTGGAGAAGGCGTTCTGTCTTCTCGTTCAAACTTGACACAATTATACTTCGCGCTGCCTGGAGTCCCCGGTCAGTTCGCCTTCCCCATTGGTCCATTCATCTGCGCGCGCTGGGGATCCGTCCTCCTATTGGCCGCATCGAAGTGCCTGTCCAGCTCCTGCTGTGCTTGACAATGGCTCAGCCATCCCCGGGAGCGGTTCCGATCCCGTATTCAATAGTTCATTGTTTCAAGGAATTACTATGCGTCTGACCGGCTAGCCATTTTCAATAGTTTCAGTTTAACTAAATTGACAATTACACTTATCAACTTTAGACTTAAATAGAGCCATTCACACTTAACAGTTACAGGTTCCGATAGAGCAATTCACACTTGTCTAACAGTTACAGATTCCGATCGGTTTCTTTATTAATCCCGAGTTTCGATGGGGCAATTGATACTGGCTGGTATTTACAGGCTCCAAGATTTAATTAACATTATGCATATCCCATTATGCATATCCAGCCAGGTAGTCATGCAGTAGCCAGCAGCAGCTCGCTTGGCTGTTGTTAACCATTTCAGGGCTGGAACTAGAAGTGTCTGTTGCAGAACTAGTATCACCCTCCCTAGCCCTACATTAAACACCCCAGTGAAATCTCCCCAACATTGGTAAAGGATCTAAGATGTGGGACTGAGCAGTATGATGGCCATTATCATATTGAATGGCAGAGCAAGCTGAAAGGGGTGAATAGCCTATTCCTGTTCCTTTTGCCTATGAAATGGTGGAAGGAGCACTGACTGAAGGGTTTTAAGCTGAAATCTCTAACTCTCAACTTCTCTTGTATCAACTTAGCTCTGTGTAAGTATTGTCATTTTGGGTTCAATAATGATCAGTTCGACAAGGTACATAGTAAGAGTAAGTAGACTCTTTGGCCCCTGGAGTCTGTTCCACCTTGCTCTAATTTTAAGGATTTTTTTTTGTTTTAAACAATTGGATTATATCAGCCCTCAAACTTTTCAAGACAGGGAAAAGAACAATGTTAATAATCTTATCCTCCCAATTCCACCAACTGAGTCATAAAGTCATACAGCATGGAAACAGACCCTTTGGCCCAACCTGGTCCATGCTGACCATGGTGCCCACTCAGCTAGTTCCAATTGCCACATTTGGCCCATGAGAAGGGAAACCCTTCTCATCCAAATGTTTTTTAAATGTTGCTATTGCACCTGCCTCAATTAGTTTCCCTGGCAGCCCATTCCATATACACACCACTCTCCTTGTGAAGAAGTTGCCCCTCAGGTTCTCAAGTCTTTCCCCTCTCACCTTAAACCTCTAGTTTTCAATTCCCCATTCCTGGGTAAATGACTATATGCATTCATCCTGTCTATGTCCCTCATGATTTTATACACCTCAATAAGGTCACCCCTCATTCTCCTACATTCCAAGGAATAAAATCCTATCCTGGCCAATCTCTCCCTATAACTCAGGCCTATGAGTCCTGGCAACGTCCTCCTAAACGTTCTTTGCACTCTTTCCAGTTTAACTACGTCTTTCCTACAACACGTTGACCACAACTGTACACAGTACTCCAAGTCCGGCATCACCAACAAATTATACAACTGTAACATAACATCCCAACTCCTATACTCAATGCTTCGACTGATGAAGGCCAGCATACTAAATGCCTTGTTCACCGCTCTATCTACCTGTGACGCCACTTTCAAAGAACTGTGTACTTGTATTCCTGGGTCCCTCTGTTCCACAACACTCCTCAGGACCTGATTATTTACTGCATAAGTCCTACTTGACTTTCCCAAAGTGCAACACCTCACACTTATCTCTATTGAATTGCATTTGCCTATCCTCAGGCCACTTCCCCATCTGATCAAGACGCCTCTGTAATTTTTTATAACCTACCTCGCTATCAACGATTCTTCCTAATTTTATATCATTTGCAAAATTACTAATCGTGCCTTGTACATTCACATCCAGATCATTTATGTAAACAACATATAACAAAGGTCTCAGCAGCGACCCCTGTGGTACGCCTCTAGTCAAAGGCCTCCAGTCTAAGAAACAACGTTCGACCATCAGCTTCTGCTTTCTCCATTTTGAATCCAGTAATCTAGCTCTCCCTGGATCCCATGCAACCTAACCTTCATGACTAACCTGCCTTGTGGGACCTTGTCAAAGGCCTTCTTACTAAGTCATCATATCATTCTTTGAATCTGTGCTATACTCCCTCCATAACCTTTCCGAAGTAATTTATGTAGGTGGGATGTTCAACGGCTGTCACCTTTTCAGATAGATGTCAATAATCCAAGAGATTCACTATTTGAAGAGCATTAAGGGAGTTCCCTAGTCTCCAGATTGATTATTTGTCTCTCAACCAACATAATCTAAAACAGATTGCCTGGTTATAATCTCTTGTGCATTTGAGAGATCTTGATGTGTACCAAGTTGACTGCCACATTTGCTTACACAAATTCGTTAAAAGGTAAAGAAAGATTTATATATAGGATTCAAATATCCAAATGTGCCCCATACCAATTAAATACTTTTGAAATTTGGTCATTGTGGTAATGTAGGACTACTAGCAATTTTCACACAGCAAGCTTCCAGAAACAGGCATGTGATAATGACCAAAATATGCATATTGGTCAGAACAGTGAGCGGAAAAAAAAATCCTCTCTTCTCCTTCACAGTACTGTTATGCTATCTACCTACCTACCTTCAGAGAGAGAGAAAAAAATGCAGCCACACTCTCAAGGAAGCTTGCACTAGAAAATGTATGTTTCAATGAGGTCACCTCACTCTTTTCTAAACACCAGAGAGCGTAAATACAATTTATTCAGAGTCCCAGCCAATCAAGTAAACCTTTACTGTTCTGCCTTCAGTGCCAAGTATATCCTTGGTTATGGAGACCAAAACTGCATAGATTATTTCAGAGGTCTCACCAATGCATTGTATAATGAAACAATATTCCCTTACTGCACTCCAAATCCTTTGCAATAAAGACTATCATGCATTTTTCTTCCTAATTGCTTGTTATACCTGCATCCTAACTTGTGAAAATACTCAAATCCAAAAGATGAAGGACGGTTGAATAACATGGAATTGTTATACTACAGTGGTATCTGTAAGCTCTCTTTAAAGCTTAACCCCCAGTACCCTGTGATCAAATCCATTGATGAACCACTATAAATGGAGAGATGCAACAAGCAATCAAATGGATGAAAAAAAGGGAAATTGCTGGGCCAAATTGTAATCTAGCCAAGGTTTGCAAAGTTTTGCTCCAACCATGCTCTGAATATTGGACGAAAAAGAAACCTATGGCCTTGGACCCAGTTTCAGAGATGCAACAATTTTGACTATCCTCAAGAAGGGAGAAAAATCATGCTGTAGAAACAAGTTATTTCCCTGTTGTCCAAAATAGGGAAAATCCTGACATGCATTCTCCTGAATCACCTGCCTCCTGCATCTGAGAAAATCCTCCCTGTAGACCTTCCAGAAGACCTGTACTGTGATCTTTTGTTGCCAGATAAATACAAAAAAAATGTCAAGAACACATAGCCTTCATTGCATCCATCGACCTGATCAGCCTCATGAAGATTTGTAGCAGAAATTAGTATGTCTAAATAAACCTCATCCATGAATTGATAACACCCAAATCCATCTTGATATTAACATCCAAAAATATTTGCCCCTTCTATTCCTATGGTCAAAATGAATAATTTACAAGTCCCCATGTTATGCTCAATCATGTGCCACATTCACACACATTTAACCTGTCTATATCATTGCACCATCTTTGTAGCCTCCTCAAAATTTACATTCCTACCTAACTTTATATCGTCATCATAACTTAGATACATTACTCTGCGTCTAAGTCATTAATGTAGACAGAAAATAGTTGACACCCCAGTACTGCGGCAATCCACTAGTGACAGCCTGATGAATTGAAAATTCTCAATTAATCCCTATTCTCTGCTTGTTGTACTTGAACGAATTCACTGCAGATGTTAGTATGTTACCCTCAACTCCCTGAGCCCTTATTTTTTCTATTAACATTTTTATGTGGAAGTTCAGTGTGTGCCGAAATCCAAAAGCACTAAATCTATTGGTACCCTTTCATCAACCTGACCAGTTACATTCTCAAAAAACTAACGTATCAAACACACTTTCCCTTTTCTTAAACCATGTTGACTTTGATCATACATTGATTTTCAAATTTTATTTCCATTGTTTAGACTCAGTTAAGTGCAGCTTTCAGCACTTTCCTTACAAGTGATATCAGAGAAGACAGTGGTCCAGAGGCATTATTGCTAGACTATTAATTTGGAGGCCCAGGTAATGTTTTGGAGACTTGGGTTTAAATCCCACCATGACCGATGGTGGAATTTGAATTAAAACATTTTTAAAAACATCTGTAATCGAATGATGACCATTGATTGTCGGAAAAGCCGTGCGACTTCACTATGTCTTTGTGGAAGGTAACTATTCTTAAGTCAGCGAACAAGATTGGAATACAAGAGCATCTCCAACAAATGTTGCCATACCAAGTCCGCTGTGGACAACAGGCCTACACTCCTGCCATGTCCATTATTGACAGTTTGACAATGATCAAGGCAAGTCTCATCCATGCATTGGTTAACTTTAGGAATGTCAGTAAAGATTGGTGAATTAGTTGCTTGCCCACTCCGTGGACACTTGGCACAACCTGCTGGGAGTGGAGAAGGAAAAAAATTGTTTAAGAAAATTATATATCACTAAGCTTAAAAAAAAACTCTTGTGCTGGTTCTAATTTTCATTTCTCTTGTAGTCCCATGAGAGACGCCAGGTGATCCACTTCCAGTACCTGAGCTGGCCAGATTATGGAGTCCCGTCTTCAGCGACAGCTCTCATTGACTTTCGGTCAGCTGTCCGACAGCAGCAAGGTCTTTCTATCCAAAGCCTGGGTAACCGGTGGAAGGGACACCCTGGAGGACCACCCATTGTTGTCCACTGCAGTGCTGGCATTGGGAGAACTGGTATTGTATAAAACATCAAAAACCTGCTTTATTGTGGGATTGAAGGGACAAAGGAGAAACCGATAGATCTGAGGCAGATGTTTTTTTGCACAAAACAGGAAAAAGTATGAAACTTAGTAGACTTCAGTGCCTTTAACAGTTATTGGTGTGATAAGCTAGGATTTATTTTTTATCTTGTGATGTTTCACAAGCTTTATGGAATTCTTTGAGGATGTGACAAAACACATTGATGAAATAGAGCAGTATATGTGGTGTACATGAATTTTAGCAAGGTGTTGATAAGGTTCCCCATGGTAAGCTCAATCAGAAAGTAAGGAAATTTGGGATACAGGGAAATTTGGCAGACCCACAGAAGACAGAATGTGATAGTAGGTGGAAAGTATTCTGCCTGGAGCTCAGTGACCAGTGGTGCTCCTCCGGGATCTGTTCTGGGACCTTTGCTCTTTGTGATTTTTATAAATGACTTGGATGAGGAAGTGGAAGGGTGGGTTAGTAAGTTTGCTGATGACACGAAGGTCGGCAGGTAGTGTGGAGGGCTGTTGTAGGTTGTAATGGGACATTGACAGGATGCAGAACTGGGCTGATAAATGGCAGATGGAGCTCAACCTGGAAAAGTGTGAAGTGATCCATTTTGGAAAGTCGAATTTGAATGCAGAATACGGAGTTAAATGCAGGATTCTTGGCAGTGTGGAGGAACAGGGATCTTGGAGTCCATATCCATAGATCCCTTAAAGTCGCCACCCAAGTTGATAGATATGGTGTGTTGAGTTTCATTAACAGGGGAATTGAGTTTAAGAGCCACAAGGTTATGCTGCAGTTCTATAAAGTCCTGGTTAGACCACACTTGGAATATTGTGTTCAGTTCTGGTCACCTCATTATAGGAAGAATGTGGAAGCTTTAGAGATGGTTGCAGAAGAGATTTACCGGGATGCTGCCTGGACTGGAGGGCAGGTCTTATGAAGAAAGGTTGAGGGAGCTAGAGCTTTTCTCATTGGAGCAAAGAAGGACGAGAAACGACTTAATAGAAGTGTACAAGATAATGAGGGACATAGATAGAGCGAATAGTCAGAGACTTTTTCCCAGGGCAAAAATGGCTATCACAAGAAAGCATAATTTTAAGGTGATTGGAAGAAGGTTTAGGAGAGATGTTAGAGGTAGGTTCTTTACACAGAGTGTGGTGGGTGCGTTGAATGCGTCTAATGTCAGAGACATTAGGGACATTTAAGTGACTCTTGGATAGGCACATGGAAGATAGTAAAATGAAGGATGTGTCGGTTGGTTTGATCTTAGAGTAGAAAAAAAGGTCGGCACAACATCAAGGGCGGAAGGGCCTGTACTGTGCTGCACTGTTCTATGTTCTATAATTATCTGCCTTTAACTGTCCTGGCCTGTCTGAATCAGTCATTCATCTGATTCCTTTGCTCCCAATATAGCCATTGGGTGAAGTGTGAAAGCTGGCCTGTGGTTTTTTTTTAATCCACTCATAGGATTTGGGCATTTGGCTGGACCATTTATTGTCCATTCATAAGAATCACTGATTGGGAGCCTTCTTAAACCGTTAGAATCCATTTGGTGTAGGTACACATGCAATGTCGGTATGAAGAGAATTTTGATCCAATAACTTTAAAAGAATAGTTCATTTACAAGTTTACAAATTACCTGATAGCTCACCTTTTTGTTATTTAATGTCTTCTTTACACCCTGAATCCACACCATTCCAGTTACTAATCATTGTACCTAATCACAATGGCTGCAAGAGCAGATCAGAGGCAGGGGAAAAATCCATAACTAGTAACTCTGTGACTGCTCAAAGTCAGTCCATAACATACAAATCAGAGATGTGATGGAATGCTCTTTGTCTGGATGGATGCAGCTCCAAAAACATCAAGAGACTCAATAACATCCAGGATAATGCACCCTGCTGGATTTGGCACTCAATCCATCGCCTTAAACATTCACTGATCTCAACAGCTGCAGTGCAAAACATCTACAAGGTGTACTGCAGTCATTTCAGAAAGCTTCCTTGACAGTACCTTCCAAAACCAAAGCCCCCTCCCAGCTAGAAGGACAAGGGCAGAAGATTTCCTTCCAAGTTGCCCATCATCCTGACCTGGACCTATATCACATGTTTCTTCATGTTGGATGGGACAGAATTCTCAAACTCACATGGACTGTAGTGGTTCAAAAAGCTGATCACCAACTTCTCTGGGATGAGTAATAATTGTGCACTGTGCCAATGAGACCTGCATGCTGTAAATTTTAAGTTACCAGACACCATAGTTTCATTGTCTATAAGTTACTGGAAACAACAATGTGGGTTTCAAAAAGTGTTTACAGTTTGAGCATCTGTGGTATCTTAGCTCCAAGATTCTGGCAGTGTATGTCTGTTATCTGAAATCTTGACCACTTGACATGTGATGGCTTTTGTTCTGTAATCAACATTGACAGACTGCATCATGAACAGCGTACCAACTTCTTTGCTGCTCTGTTATTTGGTGCTCCCTAGTGGGAAAGCTACAAATTGTCACTGTTGAGATTGGCCAAAGTCGAAACACATCTTTGTACCTTGGCTTATGATGCAATATGTGTACACTCAGTTTATAGTGATGCTATTTAGAATTGGTGTGTTTGCAGTGTAGATTTAGGATACTTGGCCTAACTGTTCATGCCAGTAATTATATTTTAAATTAGCAGCCTCCTGACCTACTTCATCTCACCCTATGAACATACCATTCCCTTACTGCCTTACCCATGTCCAAATCCAACTTGCTATAGAATCATAGCATGGAAGGGGGCCATTAAGCTCATTAAATCTGCATCTGGTCTTTCAAAGAGCAATTCTGTTAACCCCATTCCTCTAACTCTTTCCCTATATCTCTGCAATTTCTTCTCCTTCAACTAATGATTCAATTCTCATTTGAAATATTACTCAAATTGGATGCACATGCTTTTCAGGCTATGCTTTCCAAATCCTAACTACTCTTTTGCATAAGGACGTTTTTCTTCATAATGCTTTTGGCAATCGCTTAAATCCTGTGCCGTATGCAATCTTTTCAATTACTCCAGATGGTGGGGTGTTTTCAAATTCTCACTACTTCCTGGATGAAGATTCCTGCTGAATCACCTTTTGGATTTACTAGTGATCATCTAATATTTATCCTGCCTTAGCTTTGCCACAAACGGAAACAATCTTCTCCTCACCTATTAAATTCGTTCATAATTTTAAAGTCCTATATCAAATCGTTCTGTCAGTCTTCACTTCTCCAGAGGAGGACAGCTCCAGCCTGATTAATCTAGCCTGATAGAACATAGGGCTCCAAGGAGCAGACCTCCAAGCTTCGAGAATTGGGAGAATGATGAGGCTTGTTATGGAAAAATGTGTGTGTGTGTGTGTGTGTGTGTGTGTGTTAGGAATCTTGTCAGTGCAGTGGAGTATGGACAACAATCATCTTGGTTATCCCCACCATTGCACAAAGACTTTGATCAGCCAGGACTGTGAGATAGTTGGTGTGCAGTGGCTGCCATATGTTTAAAAAAAACTCCTGTGAGCAAACTTATGTTTGGAAGCTAAAACATCAGGGCCCTCTTGGACCATTCCAGCGGCAATGGTGGCAAAATTTGCCATCATTGCTTGGTAACTCCAGCACTGGGGTTGTTGACATTGCTGCTCTGAGTGAGATGGTGGGCAGCTCAAAGAATAAAGCGGTGGATATGCCACCTTCTTGATGGATAAACGTGAAGAAGAGCACCAACTCCATGAAATTGGTTTCACCGTTTCTTAAAAAGAAAACTAGTTGATTATCTCAGTGAGCCTACTCCACAAAAGTTCCAGGACCCTCCAGTTTACCCTAATCTAGAAGCAGTACAGCATAGGCATCAGTGCCCATGCCCAACTCTAGAAGCAGTCTCTGAGGCCAAAAACAAATTCGACTCCAGCCTCAATTGATCATTGTCTGACACAAAATGAGATAAGTTGATTCTCCTTGGTGATTTAAGTATGAGTATTTGGGAGGGGAGATTGGCAAAGGGAAGATGTTACACTGACTCCACCTTATGAAATACCTTGAACATAGACTGATCAAAAGAGTATGGAAGTAATCTTGTAACAAATATTAAAAACTGTCTTTAGAAGCTTCAGTAAGTATCTGAAGAGAAAATGATCAGTGAAAACAAATGTAGTCCCTTACAGTCAAGAGGAAATTACAGTCAAGGGGAACAAAGAAATGGCAGAAGAATTAAACTTGTATCTTGTGTCTGTTGAAATATTTCCCAGAAATGTTAGGGAACCAAAGTGAGAGGGAGGAATTGGAAGAAATCAATATTAGTACAAAGAGGGTACTGGAGAATTGTAATGGGTTAAAGGCTGACGAAGATGGGGTCCTGGAAAACTGGAGGGTAGCAAATGTGTCATTGTTCAAGAAGGGCTGCAAAGAAAAGCCTGGAAACTCTGCGGTGGGTAAGTTACTTGAGAAAATTCTGAGGAATATGATGTACATGCATTTGGAAAGACAGGGTTTGATTAGGAGTAGTGGCTTTGTGAGTGGGAGCTCATGTCTCTCAAATTTATTAGAGTTCTTTGATGAAGTGACCAGGAAGGTTGACGAGACCAGGGTGGTAGACGTAGTCTAAATGGATTTCAGTAAGGCCTTTCATAAGGTTCCACATGGTAGGCTACTCTGGAAGATTAGATCGCATGGAATCCAGGGGGAGCTGGCAAATTGGATACAAAATTGGCTTGATGATAGGAAGCAGAGGATAATAGTGGAAGGATGCTTGTTGAACTATAGGCCTGTGTCTAGTGGAGTGCCTCAGGGGTCGGTGCTGGGCCCCTTGCTGTTTGTTATAGATGGCACCCCTACAGTGTAGAAACAGGCCATTTGGCCCAACAAGTCCACACCAATCCTCCGAAGGATATTCCACCCAAATCTATTCCCCTACCCTATTACATTTCCCCTGACTAATGCACCTAACCTACACATCCCCTGAATATTATGGGCAATTTAGAAAGGCCATTTCACCCAGCCTGCACATCTTTGGACTGCGGGAGGAACCGGAGCACCCAGAGGAAACCCACGCAGACGCAGGGAGAATGTGCAAAAGCCACACACAGTCACCCGAGGCTAGAAAGGAATCCAGGTCCCTGGTGCTGTGAGGCAGCAGTGCTAACCACTGAGCCACTGCTATTGATATGAATGATTTGGATGAGAATGTACAAGGCGTGATTAGTAGGTTTGCTGATGACACTAAAATAGGCGGTATCGTGGACAGTGAGGAAGGGTTATCAGAAATTGCAGCAGGACCTGGATCATCCCGGCAAGTGGGCTGAGAAAAGGCAAAATGGAGTTTAATATAGATAAGTGTGAGGTCTTGCATTTTGGGAGTCAAATCAAGGTAGAAGTTTCATGGTGAATGGTAGGGCCTTCAGGAGTGTAGTGGAATGGAGGGACTTGGAGTTCAGGTTCACAGTTCCCTGAAAGTGGAGTCACAGTAGACAGGGCAGTGAAGAAGGCTTTTGGCACAGGGCATTGAGTTTAGAAGTTAGGAAGTTATGTTGCAGTTATACAGTATGTTGGTGAGGTCATACTTGAACTATTGTGTTCAGTCACCTTGCTATCGGAAGGATGTTACTAAACTGGAAAGAGTGCAGGAGAAATTTACAAGGATGTTGCCTGGACTCAATGGTCTGAGTTATAGGGAGAGGTTGGACAAGCTAGAACCTTTTTCTTTAGACCATAGGAGACTGAAGGCGGGGGGGGATCTTATAGAGGCATGTAAGATCCAAATAAACCTGTTGGACTACAACCTAGTGTATGATTTTTAACTATGTACACCCCAGACCAACACTGCACCTCCACATCATTAAGATCATGAGTGGCATGGATAGGGTGAATGCACTCAGTTTTTTTTTCCAGTGCTGGAGAATCGAGGACTAGAGGACATCAGTTTAAAGATAGAGGGGAGAATATAAAAGGAAACCTGAGAGGCAACTTTTTTACACAGAGGATGGTACGCATATGAAATGAGCTGCTAGTAGAATTGGTTGAGGTGGTTACATTACCAACATTTAAAAGACATTTAGACAAATACGTGGATAGGAAAGGATTAGAAGGATATGGGCCAGGTGCAGGAAAATAAGGTTAGCATGAACAGACATTATGGCCGGCTTGGACCAGTTTGGGCCAAAGGACTTGTCTCTGTGCTGTAGGACTCCATGACTCCAAATCCTCAGGGCTTGTTGATGTGCATTCCAGAATACTGAAGTGACCCTGGAAATATTGGATACTTTGGTGGTCATCTTTCAAAATTCTGTAGACTATGAAATTGAAACAGAAATTTCTGCAGAAACAGGTCTGGTAGTATCTGTGGAGAGAAAGCAGAGTTAACCTTTCAGAACTCATTGTGTGCAGGTTTAGTTCCTCTCTTTCCTCAGAGGGAGTGCAGTGAACGTTCAGTAGGCTGATGCCAAGAATGGCAGAACTCTATGAAGAGAATTTGGTTCAACTGTGCCTGATTTCACCCGAGATTAGAAGAATGAGAGAGGATCTGATTAAAGCATATAAAATTCTAACTAGGCTAGACAGACTACATGTAGGAATCTTATACTCCACAACAACCTGATGAAGGAGCAGTGCTCCGAAAGCTCGTGCTTCCAATTAAACCTGTTGGAATATAACCTGATGTTGTGTGATTTTTGACTTTATACATGCAGGAAGGATGTTTCCTGGTTTTGGAATTGAGAACCAGGAGTCACATTCTCAGGAAGTGGAATATGTCATTTAGGATTGAGATGAAAACACATTTCTCTGCTCAGAGGGTAGTTAACTTATTTCATACCACAAGAGGCTATGGAGGCCAGGTCACTGAGAATATTCGGCAAAAAAATTGGAACGCTTTTAGACATTAAAGGCATCAAGAGATATGGAGAGAAAGCAGAAATATGCTATTGAGGTAGAAGATCAGCCAGGATATTGAGGAATTGTGAATGTGCAACGTTCACCAATTATTAATGGACATCTCCACGTCTGACCTTATGATGGAGGGAAGGTCATTGGTGAAGCAGCTGAAGATGGTTGGGTCTAGGACACTACCATGAGGAATTCCTGCAGAGATGTCCTGAAGTGAGATATTTGACCTTCAACCACAGTCATCTTTCTTTGTGCACAGAATGACTCCACCCAGCAGAGATTTTTTGCCAATTCCCACGGACTTTGTCTCTGGTGACCATGTTTGGACCAAAACTGCCATGTGTTCAGGAACTGAGTGGCGCTGGCTCTGAATTTGACATTGAGTTGTTACTGAGCAGGTTTTGACTGTTAGTATTTTTATCGTCTATTGGTAGATTTTGATCATGCATGAAGAAATTTTTATTTTCAAAACTGCAGTTTCTCAAACCTATTGTGTCAACCTTAACTCTTGTATTGCTCTTGCCTCTGAGTGAAAAAGTTGTTATCCCCCTCCAAAGCTTTGTGCTTTGCAATCTAGACAGGCACTCCAGTACTGTGGGCTATCAGAGGTACTGCACTGGTAGATATAAATGCAGAAAGCTGGACATAAGAAATCTTATAAATTTCTCAAAGAAACGCAGATGTACTATCTCTGGTGGCCTGGTCAATATTTATCCCTTCCATTAATATCATGAAAATAGATAATGTAGTCATTATTGTGTTGTTCAAATGTATAAACTTGCTGCCTGCAAATTTGCTGCTGGGTTTCCTACATTGGTATCATGTGATTACAGGTCAGAAATATTCAATTGCTTGTATACTACTTGAGGGTGTCCTGAGGTTATGAAGGGTGCTATCGATTGATTAGCTCAGTTGGACAGCTAGGTTGCAATGTCGAGTGAAGCCAGTAGCCTGGGTTCAGTTCCCACCTGAGGTATTGTGACCCTCAGGTTACACTATCACCAGTTTGTTGAAAAAGTGAAAGGTTAGATAAATATCCCCTGACTAACCTTGACCAATTTGCAATTAAACTCTGACAATCTCTTCACAGGATTCTGCAGTAAACAGTCTCAAATTCATGCTAGCTATTTACTTTTGCCATGTCCTTTTGTGGATCTGCTAGACCCAATCCACAGGTTCCCACCATTGCATTTGAACTGTTTATCTGAAAGGACTGGTAATACCCATTCAATAGGACTGGGATAGGCTTCTCCTCAGTCTTTCAATTTGGGCTTGCCCTCTTATGTAGGGCTGGTTCTGCTCCAGGGCGTCTGACCGAGGTGGTCTTGCTGGAGATGCCATTGAAGAAGGTGCAAGAAGCAGAACGAGTGGGAGCTCCAGGTTGCTTCTGTTATTAGATTAGATTAGATTAGATTACTTACAGTGTGGAAACAGGCCCTTCGGCCCAACAAGTCCACACCGCCCCACCGAAGCGCAACCCACCCATACCCCTACATTTACCCTTACCTAACGCTACGGGCAATTTAGCATGGCCAATTCACCTGACCTGCACATCTTTGGACTGTGGGAGGAAACCGGAGCACCCGGAGGAAACCCACGCAGACACGGGGAGATTGTGCAAACTCCACACAGTCAGTCGCCTGAGGTGGGAATTGAACCCGGGTCTCTGGCGCTGTGAGGCAGCAGTGCTAACCACTGTGCCACCGTGCCACCCTTCATTCCCTTCTCAAAGATTCTGTGGCCTGTGCCCAATATTAACAGCAGGTAGGGGTTGGAGGATCCAATGATGAAGCTGCTTTCTATTTTTGGAGGTGCAGAACATGGTTTTGAATCATTGTTGTGCTATGTATCTGGCCTCCTCATGGGCTGAGTGCCACCAAGCCTGTCTAGCATTCTTCTGATGAAGCAGGTTTACTTTTCAGCCCCTAACCTTGAAGACACTGGGCTTTCCAATTACAAAGTGGCCTGCCTTCTCCATTTGCTGGTCTTCTAATTGGAGTTCCTATTTGATTGATTTTGTAGATTCCCTACCATGTGGAAGCAGGCCATTCAGCCCATCAAGTCCGCACCAACCCTCCAAAGGGCGTGCCACCCAGACCCACCTCCTCTACCCTATTCCTGTAACCATGCATTTCTCATGGCTAACCCACGTAGTCTGCACAACCCTGGACACTAACCTGCACGTCTTTGGACTGAGGGAGGGAACCGGAGCACCCAGAGGAAACCCACGTGGACACTGGGAGAATGTACAAACTCCACAGTCACCTGAGATTGGAATCGAAGCGGGTCCCTGGTGCTGTGAGGCAGCACTTAACCTCACAGTGAACTGGGCCCAAGTACATTCTGTGTGCAGTGTGACCATCACTGTGGGAGGGGCATCAGAGCAATCCATTCCTTCCCACTGATTTGAGGCCAAGGAAGGATTGTGTAAAGGGAACCACATAACTGAACCGGGCAGCAGCCATAATTATTTGTCCTGTGTTCTAAGGATTGGGAGCCCAACTCTAAGGGCCATTCATCCATGGAGGAAAATCAGTTCCAACTTGTAGCTTAACCATAGCTGTACATTTTACAACAAGTGTAAATGGTTACCAGTTAGTAACACAATTTTCAATTATATATCACCCTCAACAGAGCAAAATATCCCAACAAGAATGCTACCAGACAACATTTAACATTATGCTATATCAGGAGATGTTAGGTCAAATGATCAAATATTTGGTCAAATGGCTAGGTTTCAAGGAGCTCCCTTAAAGAATGGAAGACGTGCAGAAATTTAGTGAACAATTTCAGAGCTTAGGGCAGAGAAAACTGAAGACGTAGCTGCCAATGAAGTTGTACAGGAGACCATTCCAGGAACATAGGTTTCCCTTTGAGGCTTGTGCTAGAGATGCATTGAAGAGATTCAGAGAGGAGCAACACTGGAGTGATATGAGAATGCACATGTTAATGATGTAACCATTCTGTTATTAGACCAGTAGCTAATATAAGTCATTAAGCTCCGAGTGATGAGTGAGGTGACTTGGTTTGAGCTAGGATGCAACATTGGAGTTTGGGTAAGCTCAGCTTTGCAAAAGGGACAAGGTTGAAGACTGCGCAAGAGGGAATTTGAAGAATATACCAGTAACAAAGCTTAGATAATGCAGGTCTCAGTTTCAGTTGGACTGAGATAGATGGGCATATCTTGTCATTACCTGGTGAAGAATGGTTAAGCAGCTTCCGACTGTTCAGTCTCCTCAGTTTAAGTTCTTTTTAGCACAAGGATATACTGTACTTAATTTAAAGTGTAGCTTTGTTTTACCATACAAAGGAATCAATGAGGAGGATAGGAACAGACTCACACCTAAGATCAAGTCAATATTTAGTTTTAGTAAAGCTACTTGGCCTTCTAAATCTCTACTCACAAAGCCCTGCTGTTTCCTCTCAGCTCTTTAAATATTTTCCGCAAAGTACTTATTCAATTCTCCTTTGAAGATTATCAAATCTACTTCCATTATCCTTTCAGACTGTTGATTCTAGATGGCAACAACTTGGTGTTTGAAGAAATCTTTCCTCATGTTACCCCGATTTATTTGCCCATTACTGTAGACTCCATTCCCCGGTTCCCACTTCTCTGTTGGAAATAGCTTGTTTTTATTTACTCTGTCAAAACTAGTCATGATCTTGAACACCTATACCAAATCTCCTCTTAACTGTCTGTTTTAAAGAGAATAACAGCGATGTCTTCAGTCTCCATCTTTGTCAATCCCTGTCTCTTACAATATTCTGACAAACCTTCTGCATGCTGCCTACGGACTTGGAGTGATTATTAAAGTGTGGTGCCCAGACTTGAACACTTGCACCAATATTTTATAAACGTTTAGCATAATATATTTGCTTTTGTATTCTATTAATAAAGGAACCATACGCATCCCAACTTGTCCTGCCACATTCAAACTTCTGTGAACATGAACCTACATGTTTTTCTTTTCTCTTTCCCCCCCTCCCCCTCCCCCGTGACCCCCACTTTAACATTGTACCATGTGGTTTATGTTGCATGTCTTTATCGCTCCAATTAAAATATAATGTTCAATACTTCTCTGCATTCAATTCATATTTCAAAGGGATCTGTCCATTTCATCAAACTGTATACTTCCTGAGTTTGTTCTTGTCCTCATTGTTGCTACATTTGAATTTCACATCAAATACAAACTTTGAAATAATGCTATACATATAAATGCCAGTCAGGTTATTAACATACATCAAAAAGCACAGTATTTCTAATTCCAAACCTGGGGCTCCAGCACTGTAACCCTGTCCCTAACCTGCAAAACAACCTTTCACCTCTATTCTCTGCTTCGGTCCTTTGCTCAATTTGGTATTCATGTTGCCATTGTCATTTTGATCCAGTGGATTTGAACTTTGCTAGCAAGTCTATTATTTAGTACGTTGTCAAGTTTCTTTCAAAATTCCATGTATACAAATTGCACAATATGGTCCTCTTCAACCCTTTCTGTTACTTCTAAGTATACTGGGCTCGGTGGGACAGATCTGGATTTGGGTTTGGAGAGAATGCTGAGGAGTAATTTCTCACAGTAGACCTGTAGATAAAGGGCTGTTATAAATATCAAACATATGTACAGTTGCAGCTTGAAATGTGCTCTATTGTTCTTGTCAGATTTATTTGATAGAAATTCACTGTATAAATGTAAATTTTTGCTAAATTCAGTGACTGGCTAATTGGGCTTGTTAAATGTGTTTTGTTCAGACCCATACTTATGCTGCTTATTTTTAACTCTCCAGGCACTCTGTGCACTTTGGATATATGCCTTTCTCAGCTGGAAGATGTGGGTACTCTCAACATATACCAAACCGTCCGAAGGATGCGAACGCAACGAGCCTTCAGCATCCAGACTCCTGACCAGTACTACTTCTGTTACACAGCAATTATCGAGCATGCTCAGAGGAAAAACCTACTGTCAGCCAATCATTAACGAGAGAATCTCCTCCTCCCCTCTCCCCAACATAGATTATATACCACTTCTGCACACATGCAGATGAGCTCTACTAATATACTCCTCGTACATCTGTAGACGTCCACCTTTTGTGATTGTACAAGATCCTAGAATTAGTACTAGCCTTAACTACTTGGATAGAACTTATTTTACAATGGTTTAATGCCATCGTACCAGTAGCCATCTTCATGGAGCATATAGACATTTCCTGAAGAAAATATGTTACAATTCACTTATTCCAATAATGTAGCATTAGAAATAAAATCTACGGTACAGGAGACATGAGTGGTCAATGATAAATGAAGGCGATCATTTTTGCAAAGACTGAAACCACAACCTTTAGACACCATGTGGCTGGAAATTGAAGTTCTGTAACGTGTCGTCTGTGGACCAGACTTCCTCCTTTTTCTGAAAAAGAAACTTGTTAATGCATATAAAAAGAAAATAACAACAAAAAAATTACCTCAAGCATCATCTGAGGGATAGCAGAAAGCACCAAGTTGTACTTCTGTTACCTCGGGCCATGATTAACATTGGGAGCGCCAGACGGACTCTTGACCATGGAGGCAGTTCTCGTGTCAGTCTCATTGACAAAGACAAGCTGGGGAATGAAATGTCATCAGCCGAGCTGTGTATTTGTCACTGATGTCCGTGCCTGTGAGATGAGTTTACTCTTTGTGCCTTCTTGCCTTTTATTCGTAATTGGGGCTGTAGTGCATGCAGCCAAAGTGTTATTCAAAACTTAACCTTTCTCTCAGGGGAACTTATTTTTCTTCCCTTTATCTTTCTCCATCTCTTTCTTTTTTCCATTTCTCTCAGTTGGATTTGATTTAATTAAGGTTATAAAACCATAATGGTTACCCAAACTGCTTTGAAAATCTGCAACTCCACCTGTCTCCCAAAGGCTTTGTTCAAGCTGAACTTGAGAACAGAGGAGTTTACACAGCTCGGCAATCCTCTTGCTTGTCACTGCCTCTGTTGACCCTTAATGTAAGATCTCCATATACATCAACCTGAAGCAGCCAGTCTGATCTGAACTTTGCTATATGTCAGAAATTTCTGTGGCATTGTAAATTTATTGCAGCATGACTTAACGCCATGAACAAATGACAGAACAAGTCCTGTATTTTGAATACATTTATGTGCATACTGTTGGGTCATTTTCTGCACCTGCCCAAATTTCTTAGCTTCAGGATTTCCATTATGATGGATGACATTTCTCTGTAATCTTTGAGTCGTGTCATTGCTTTCAACAATCATGAATTCTTGGCTTGTTTTTGTGTTCCTTTCCAAAGGGCAGAATGTGGAAATAATCCTTGAGAGATGGATAAACCTGTGAGGCAAGTATAAACCCTTCAGGTTGATGCAACCATAGAGATAATTGTCAGCTGACAGCAAGCAGTCCACTCCTCATGGTGAAGTGATCACACCATTAGAGCCCTGTGAGGGGAATCTAGGATGAATTCCATGATAGGAGTGCTCAATATTTTTCACTGTGTATAGTTTTCAGAGAAATAACAAGTGCTTTCATTTACCGCACAGTACCTTTCAAATGAATTATATTTTGCAACACTGATCAAATCTCTCTGCATCCTTTGAAATTTGAGGGCAATATTTATGTTGTGCTACTTTACACATGCAGTGCATTTTCTTGTCTGTTTGTTATTCAGTTTTCACTGTTTAGTTTGTGTCGGGAAGAACAAAGGCAATGGAGCAAACTCTTGACTTTGAGGAGATTGGTTTTCAGGTGTGTTGGGGTGTGGGGGGGGGGAGAGATGTTCAGCAAAAACAGCCATCACAGCCTTTAATGGTTTTCCTGTTACATTGTATTGATTTTCACACACAGGTTTATAAGGGGTCATTGTAACAGGACTGAAATTGATAGATGGTATGACTTTCGGAATTGTAAGTTTATATGTGAACTAGTGAATTGTAAGCCAAAATAGTTAAAATTAATGGTTTAATTCTATTGTGTCATTTATTGCCTTAATACAACAATGTCATGGATATTCTTGGATGATCTTGACTTAACTGATATGTGTCATACAAAATGGGTCCTAATTTCCTTTGGAGAATTGTCCTGTACTAATTCACAATTCAGTGAGCGTTTAGGTTCAGCCTTGCATCAGTACTCTCCATCACTCCCACCTAAATGGGCTGTTATCATTCTTGATTCCAAGGATATCCCAAAATAGAAGTTGTGCTTCTGACTCGCAAGTGAAAACATTGAGTTCTGATTGAACTTTTACTTGAGGGATTTTCAGTAGGTTGATTTGTTGTAAACCCATTGGTTGTGAGGAAGAAGCTAGTTCCCTCGCTCAAATTTCTGCTGCAAAATATTTTAGATTTTTGCATGAAACAGTACAATTTTACTTTTAAGAACCTCAAAGAGCAAAAAGGGAACAAACGGCTATTTTTCTCATTACTCATTGTCCTCAACGTTGGAACATTAGGCTGCCATTCAGTAAGATTATGGCTGATCTGTATCCTAACTCCATTCACTTGCCTTGGTTTATGTCCCTTAATGGCATTGGTCAGCAAAAATCTAGCGATATTAGATTTAAAATGATTTTTTAAGATGCAGTCAACTGCTTCATGTTGGAAGAGATTTCCAGACTACTACCACCTTTAGTGCAAAAATCTGTTTTATAACTTCTGAAAAGTTTTAAGAAGAGTCATAGTGAACTCAAAACATTAACTCCCTCTTTCTCCTGAATTGCCTGGCTCTGATTTTAAAGTTATGTCCTTTGATCTAGACTCGGCCTATCAGCACAAAATAAGTACACTATCTACCCTTGCAATCTCTTGTAAAATCATCCTTTACCTTTCAGTATTCCGATTTCATGTAATTTCTTCCCATAATTTAACCCTGAGTGTTTTGGGTGCCTGTACAGTTCCAAGATTAATATATCCTATTTAAGGCAGAATGTCTGAAACTGCACACATACTAAAGTGTGGGTCTTTGTATACCTCAAGCAAAGTTTCATCCACTTTATATCCTACGTTGCTGAATATAAAGGCAGCATTCCATTAGCCTTTCTAATTTTCTTTTGTATCTGTTGTTTATATTGTAGAGGCCTGTGTATGTGGATCTCTTAAATTTCTTTGGACTCACACTGGCTGTAGCTTTCATTAAATAATATTGAAGTATTTCAACATAACCTATATAGCATTAATCTACATTTTGCACTCTCCTGTAACAGCAGTACCTGAACTGCAACCTCTTAATGTTGCCAATATCTAAATGACTTGTACGGAGATTGCGTGTTCTCACTTGTGCATCTCATTTGCTGATCTGTTTTAATTTTTTGGAGTTTGGAATTGAATATTTGAATGTTCCTCACTGCTGGATAAATCCTTAGTTGCTCACATGTACACAAATGACTGGGAACAGAGATTAAAACCTTATGTGGTGCCCCCAGGATTCATGACCAACAAGGACTGCAAGTTTGAGCATTCCTGTTGTACAAGTATTTGACTCTGCAACTTTACCGCGAAAGCTATTCCACTCGCTGAGTTCAGAGGTTTTCTTCCTTACCAGCTTGAACATTGTTTAATTGATCATTGCTGCTCAGCTTCTGAGTGAGGAGCATGAACTAATTATGAGTTATTGTTACTATGTGTACAGCAGCACTCAAAGTGGAAACTCTCTTTATTGTATAGTACTTAGATTTCTTTGATCCAAAAAGAAAATGCTGAACTTAATACTCCATAAGAAGCAAATCTGGAATTGAGTGTACATCAGCCACCCAAATGATGAGGGAAAATTTGTGATATCATAACCCATCATGTAAACAATTGAATTGTATGGGCTTTTCAGGAGGAAGGGATAAACCTTGTTTTATTTCATGGTAACTAATAGTCCCAATTTGGCCTCACTAACAATACTGGCTAATGTACATTGGTAGGCATAGATCATATTATTAGTTGACACTTCATTGCACGCATGGGCCGTTATGTATATCTCAGACAAGTGGTTTTTTGGTTTTGATCCTGTTCCTGCATCAACCCTGATTTCCAGAACAATGAGTTGCAGCCTAGAATGGCATATGAATGTGGAAAAATGTTACCTGACTACTTAGGAGAATAAAACATTGGTCACAGAATTGAGGAGTAAAACTCCTTCCCATTGTGTGCTCTCCTTCTATAAGCTGACAGTAATGTTTTTGCAGTCCTTTGGATCATTTGAGCAATAATGTGACTGAGTCGACATGTATTGTTGGGAAATTGCATGTGGTCATCTCAGGCTATACTTCCCGATGTTGTAAAGGTGAAAACAAACAAGGGGGAAAACATGAGTTTGATTAGACGAGCTGACATTAAACTAAGATGAATGTGTTCAGGCTTAGAATTGAACACTATACTGGTAACAAAAGTGTGTTAGACCTTAGAGTTCCACAGCACAAATAAACTAGTCATTTTGGTTTTATCAGCAGGTTTCTCCCCAACATATAGACTCATCACCCTCATACTTCCAACCAAATTACTGAAAACCAAGAATTTGATTCAGCAACACTGAAGGAATGGTGATATATTTCCAAACGAACTTGTATGTGGTGATGAGCTTTTACATCTCTTGGTCTTGTCCATCAAAGTTATGGTGGTCATTGCTTTGGAAGGTGCAGAAAGTTTAGCTAGATGTTGCAATGAATCTTGTATTTAGTTATATTGCTGCTACTGTATTGAGGAGAAAGCGAATATTTAAGTTAATGAATGGTATGCTAATCAATATTTTGTCCTGGATAGTATTGCTCTTCTTGAATATTGTTGGAGATGTACTCATTCAGGGAAGTATGGAGTATTCTTTGCACTCCTGCCATATCTATAGATAGCACCAGGCTTTGAGGAGTCAGGAGGTGAATTACTGGTCAGAGATTCCCAGCCTCTGACCTGTTCTTGTAACCATATATTTGTATGGCTAGTTCAGTTTCTGGTCAGTGGTAACCCAGTGTCCAGGCTGGTAAATTCAGCAATTTCTTGAACTTTAGGAGGAGACGATTAGATTCCCTGTTGTTGAAGGTGGTCATTTCTGGTACTCGGGTACAAGAGCAATTTATCAGCTGAAGCCTTCATGTTGTCCAGGTCTTGCTTCTTGCAGATTCCTTCCTTCTCTGACGAGTTGCTGGTTTTGCTAAACATTGCATTCAGCAGTGAATATTCCCACTTCTGAACTTACAATAGGTAGAAGTCTGTTGATAAAGCAACTGAAGATGGTTAAGCCTAGGGCACTACCCTGAAAAACTCCAGCGGAGATGGCCTGGAGTTGAAATAGTTGACTTCCAGCAACAGCAGCTGTTGTCTTTTGTGCTAGGTATGATTCCAAACAGTGGACAATTTTCCCCAAAATTCCCATGGCTTCAATTTTACTGAATTTCTTGATGTCACGTTGTTAAATGTTGTCTGGACACACATCATATTTGGAGTTCAGCTCTTTTATTCACGTTTTGGCTAAGGTTGGAATGAAATCCAGTGTCAGATGGCACTGGTAAAACAAAAACTGAGTGTCCGTTCACAGGTTATTGCTTGAATATGTGCTGCCTGGGGGAACAGTCAACAATATCTTCTGTGCTGCTTTGCTAATAATCCCCAGTTTCCAGTAATGGATCTATCTCTCCTCATTCCATCAATATGTCAGGCTGATGCACTGTAACACTGCACATTTTCCAGACCTAGACATCGGATTGTCAGCAAGGACCAACTTAGCCCTAATCCTTGATCACCTGTACTGTGTCTTGCAGCCATTCCAACCCCATAAAGACCCTACTTCTCAACATTTTTATTTCCAAATTCTCATCCCACCTCAACTGAGGATAGTCGCTAGTTGTCAAATTAAGGTAACAAAATAAAACAGTTTGATATAAATAATTTGGATATAAAGGGACTGTCTCTACATGCCGCTCAAAATAGGCTGAGAACAAAATACTGGAGAATGGCTTTTCCACTTTATAGATGTGTACGTGTGTGTGCCACCATTTATTCCTCAACCAACATTTCTGAAACAGATTGTCTGGTCATTAACACATTGACCTTTGTGGAGACTTGCTATGCAACCCACAACAAGTGGACTGCAGTGATTCAAGAGGGCAGCTCATCACCACCTTCTCAAGGGCTATCAATGATGGCCAGCCAGCAACGCCCAAGTCTCACAAATGAATTTGAAAAAAATACAAATAGGCTATTATCTTCCCTATTTTACTACAGTGACTACACGTCCTTCATTGGCTGTAAAGTGCTTTGAGATTAGGGTGCTAAATAAATGCCAGGTTTTTAAAAATGTCTATTCTGTGTGCATGCATCTATTTGTCTACATGGTATTTTCTTCATCATGTTTCCTTCAGGATTAAAGGTTGATAATACAGCTTTTGATGCCAGTGAGATTTAGAGCTCTGCTTTTGACAAGTGTGCTCATTGTGACCAGCGATTTTCCAACTCCAAAACTGGCCACTGCTAGAGGGTGTTAGAGTAAATCTATTATGCTAACATGTAACTCGTGCCCAGAGTTTAAGTATTTGAAGTGTGTTTGCCTTAACACCTGCAATAACTATATGGGTGAGTACTTGACAATCGTTAAGAAACTGCTAAGCCTTTAGTTCTTGTAATTTATTACAAGTTGAGATTGTAGTAGATTCATGGAGCAAATATACTGCTTAATCGCAAAGTATGGTATAGATCAGGGAAGCAATTCAAACCATCTAACCGATCATCCCAAAGAACGTCTAAAACCAATTGCCATAGCGCTCAACTGCTTTTTGAACTACTCCTCCATGACATTGTGCTTATTCCAGAAGTTTATCTTCATGAGTGGTTTCTAAACAGAATCTAGATATAGTAGCCATTTTGAACCTCTTCACCTGTCCATATGCTTGTGCCATTTTGCTCAATAGGGCAGTGTGATCTTTATTTTATTTGCACTTGGAATTAACAGTGACAAAATGGTACAGAACAAAACTCTTCCAGCAACATGCTTTGAAGATGATGCTGGAATGCAGAAACCTGGATTAATTAAATAAAGTTCAGGCTGGGTCTGTATCAAAAACACATTTTCTTGTCTTCACTTCCCACCCAGGCTAAGGGACAAGGGATGTATTGTTTTCTCAACAATGCATGTCATCCGGACCCCAGTCATCGTGTTTTATTCTAGAAAACACCAGGAGGTGGGAACAAAATATCTAATGTTTGTCTGCCAAAGTCCAGACTTGCCAGTTGTTATTTTAAAGATGTTTCAAACAACAGGATGGACTTTTAAATCAGTCTGTGAAATACCCCACTGTTTGCAAGAGGTGCTGCTTGAAGCTAACACTGGTATGTGCCAAGGATTTGAGATAGAACCAACAAAACAGTGGAATTTCTCCCTATCAGGTCCATTTGGTCTCATTCCTTTGTTCATTTCCAGCTGTCCTTTAAACTCGTGTTTTCCATTTTTTTAATCAATTTATTTTGTAAAGGGTGTTACCAGTTCTGTTTCCACTACTGTTTTTGGAAGGACAATCTATTTCGTAAGAGTCTTTGAATTAAAATCACTTTCTAAACTTTTCTCATTGTCCTTTTGGTGAGTGCCTAGTTGCCAATTTACCAGCCTAGGGCAAGTGTCTTTTTTTTTCCTTAATGATCTGATCAAGCTTCTCGTTTAGAGCACAGCTCTCTGCTCCCCCCTCAACCTTGCAGGTGCAATGCTAACTGCCCCTTCTGCTGAGTTTAATATTCTCAAGAATGTGAATTTAAGCAGATTTCATCTTGCCCCTGTGCACTGATGAGTTGATTCTTTGTTCATTTAGTCCAGGAATATTGATATTGCTCCGATGTTGTTCTGAACATTAATGCAAGTCATTGTTGATTTGACAGTAGTTTGATTGAAATATTGCGAATATTCAGAACATATCAAAGTATTGTTCTTAGCACATATTCTGAGATGAGCAACATGACAAACCTGACCCACAAATTAGTTTAGCTGATGTCTTTCTACAAGCAAAACAATTTGCCGAATACTTCCTGTATTCTCAAAGACCATGCTCCTTTAACTGTGGAATTTGGAAATTCCTATTCAGATCAGGTTGTTTGTTGATAACTATGTTGTGACATCATCCACAATTGGTGTATTTTTTATATTTTATGTTCAACTGTTCACTTGATTCACAAGGAACAAAATTTACTCTTGCACTGTTAGATTTGTACTGAATTGTTGGTGCAATGATTGCCCAAACATGAAATGAGACCAATTGTGGTGTAGAAGTATAGCAGGGCTCAAAGACTTAGTACTGATGTGGTACTGACACAGCAGTTTTGTTCCAATCTGTAGCATTCCCACAGAGCCCTCTGCAGTTAACCCCTTTACTGGGTGTGAACCACCAAACCCCAGTAATCTTGTTCACTGCAGCAGTTGAATGCTCACTTTTTTTCTTTTGATACTGTGGCCAAATTTCAGCAAAAGTTGTCAAGTTATTGGGACCACCATAGGTATAATGTTTCCAAATCATTGGAAAAGTTGTGTTACAGGACACAGTGGCTGAGACACGGGCCTATTACTAGTCAACTGTAGTTAAAACAACCTGCCCATAATAAGTTAAAGTGCTTTAAAAATATTTATTGTAACTCAACTGACAAAATTATGCTTTGTGAAGATTGTTATTACATTACGTATATTGTTAATTCCTGTTCTTTTCCAGTGCTGTTCAAGTAATGTACTATTTATTATTTTTTTAAGTCAATAAACCATTTTATTTCACTACAACTGAAATGATTGGTGACTTGCAATTGGATAACTTGGATGTATTTCCTATATTACAGAGGATGAACATTGCCTTCCATAGTACTTCGGTAGTTGCGTCACACTTTAGGACATTCTGACGTTGTGAAAGGTGCTTTATAAATGCAAGTCTTTCCTCCTGGATTTGACCTTTGGGTTATTTCCATCAACATTTGATGGAACACCTCCTAGTCCAACCTGCAATTAAAAAGATTTTGCACTTGAGTTATCAGTCACCCAGAAATATCAAGCAAGCTTTGTTTAGAGGAGGCAGCCAGGCCCTGCAGCTGAGTTTACACCAAGTTATATTGAATCAGAAGAGTTACTGATTATTTTTGGGTTGTGCTGACTCTCCTTGTGATGGGAAGCCAGGCGTTTGACCTTGAAGGCACTTAATCTGTGAGCTCACACCCAGCTTTTTGGACCATGTATATCCAGGTGGAACAGTTTCCAGCAGATATTCTCTATCCCCTTGGTGTCAGTGCAACACACACTACCTCATAAATGTATACTCAAGGACCACCACTCATTCCTATGGAATGAAAGTCAAAGTTGGAGAGTCAACACTTGGTAAACTATCTCAAGAGCTGAGTAACTGCACCAAGTAACAAAGACGATAGACTTCAGACTGACTTTATTTTGAACCTTCAGGTGTGTGTTTTTTTTGTCAGCTAACATCTGGATGTGTAAGACAATTTCCTGATGGATCAGACTTCCTGTGAAAGCATCATCAAGTATGTAAAGGTGCTATATAAATGCAAGCTTGTTCAGTGCATCTTCTGAAATGATGCGAGTAAAGCTTCTGTTCTCCCATTGTGAGACGTTGACTTCAGTTGTTTTGAGAGAAATATCCTTGTACAAGTCTCAGCCTTTGGGAAGAAAACTGCAGATCAAATATATTTTAAATGAATGTATTGGCTTAAAATGTAGCACAGAGCTCTGCAAAGAATATATCTGTTCCTACAAACTCCACATTGCGCAAATGGAGAAACATTGAAGAGATTATGGTTATAGTTGCACCTTAATAGGGGAAGGTCAGTATGATGTTAGTTGAAGTTATTCTGGACACAAAGACTGCAAAAATGACCAGTTGTTCTAGTTAGTGTTGGTTTGGGGAAGGATTTTTGGTGAGCACATTGGGCTCTCTGGTATCCACCCGTAAGAAAACTAGCTTTAATAGAGGGATCAGGAATATTTAGTGACATTTTTATTATGAAGTTGTACACATTTCCTCAGCTAAATAGGAAGCTTCGGGGAGGCCTGCATCAAAGGAGCCTGGAGGCTGAGCTCTGAGCTGTTCACAGCTTCAGGATTTAATCTTCCATTGCTGCCCTCTCCCAAAGTGTTGTGGGTGCTTCATATTGATGCGTTGTGGAAGTGTCTCCATTTCACTTGAGAATTACTCTTGGATCACACCAGCCAGGCAACAGCACCAAGTCCAAGTCTCTCCCTCGTGTTTTCATAATGCGGGAAGTTTGAATGTTTGGCCCCGAATGGCCAGGCAGGTGCCTCTAATGTGAGTACGTGCTCGGCTCCGGTAAAGAGCTCTGATTTGTTGCCATGTTCATTCTATCCTTGAATCCTCGTGTCCCGTAAATACTGACCTTCTGAAAGCAACTATCTCAAACCAAAATAACAGCAAAATACTGCAGACACTGGCAATCTGAAACAAAGTGCTGGAGAAGCAGCAGGTCAGGTAGCATCCGGGTAGGTAGATAGACAGACAGTTAATGTTGCAAGTTCAAAATGATTCCTTTTCACTTTCCTTGTAAGACATGGTTCGATGATGTAAATGTAATGTCACTGTGCACTAGTAATTAAGAAGCCTACTGTAACTCTTTGGGGACATGGGTTCAAATACCTTCATGGCAGCTGCTGGAATTTAACAAATGAATAAATCTAGTAATAAGAGATCCATTAATAATGGTAGCCATAAAACTGTCATCAACTGTATATAGAAAAAAACATGTTCATAAAAGTCCTTTTAAGAAAGGACATGTTAAACCCTTACTTGGTCTTACATGTGACTCCAGAGCCAGTGTGATTGTGGTTGACTCTTACCTATTTTCTGAAATGGTCTAACAACCCACTGCGTTCAAGTGCAGTTGGGATGGGCAACAAATATTGGCCTTGCCAGTGACCCCCACAGTAGTTGAAAAAATAACAAAAACGTACATCTGCCGCAATTCCTCTGCTCATCAGATCTAGGGTTTTTAAAAGCACTTTACTTAGAAAGCAAAGCATCAGAATCAGAGGTATCTCGATTAGAAATTCAAGCATTTCCTGAATTCCATAAAACATATCATCATCATGTTCAGTCTATATTGATTAGAATCTTGTTCCATGTTCTGGCTTTTACTAAAAATGTTAAGATCAAAATGGAATATGATCCAGAATGAAGGGAGTGAAAAATATACATCAGTGTGTGTCATAAGAGTAAGTATGAATAGAATGATATAATGAGTGGTGAGTCCCAGCAAAACAATGAGTGTTGAACATTGATGAATCTGAATCTGAGATGAATGCAAAGGACATGGAACATAGAGATGGGCACTGCAGTAAGTTTTTTTATTAAGATTCTTCAATGAAAGTGGAAGAGAAAGGCTGAATGTAATCCAAAGACTCTTGATTGAGTTTTTTGAAGAAGTAACAAAGAGGATTGATAACGGCAGAGCGGTAGATGTGATCTATATGGACTTCAGTAAGACGTTCAACAAAGTTCCCCATGGGAGACTGATTAGCAAGGTTAGATCTCATGGAATACAGGGAGAACTAGTCATTTGGATACAGAACTGGCTCAAAGGAAGAAGACAGAGGGTGGTGGTGGAGGGTCGTTTTTCAGACTTGAGGCCTGTGACCAGTGGAGTGCCACAAGGATCGGTGCTGGACCTCTACTTTTTGTCATTTACGTAAATGATTTGGATGCGAGCATAAGAGGTACAGTTAGTAAGTTTGCAGATGACACCAAAATTGGAGGTGTAGTGGACAGCGAAGAGGGTTACCTCAGATTACAACAGGATCTGGACCAGATGGGCCAATGGGAGGAGAAGTGGCAGATGGAGTTTAATTCAGATAAATGCGAGGTGCTGCATTTTTAGAAAGCAAATCTTAGCAGGAATTATACACTTAACGGTAAGGTCCTAGGGAGTGTTGCTGGACAAAGAGACCTTGGAGTGGAGGTTCATAGCTCCTTGAAAGTGGAGTCACAGGTAGGATAGTGAAGAAGGCGTTTCGTATGCTTTCAGGGTGTTTGGAGGTCATGTTGCGGCTGTACAGGACATTGGTTAGGCCACTGTTGGAATATTGCGTGCAATTCTGGTCTCTTTCCTATCGGAAAGATGTTGTGAAACTTGAAAGGGTTCAGAAAAGATTTACAAGAATGTTGCCAGGGTTGGAGGATCTGAGCTACAGGGAGAGGCTGAACAGGCTGGGGCTGTTTTCCCTGGAGTGTCGGAGGCTGAGGGGTGACCTTATAGAGGTTTACAAAATTATAAGGGGCATGGATAGGATAAATAGGCAAAGTCTTTTCCCTGGGGTCGGGAAGTCCAGAACGAGAGGGGAAAGATATAAAAGAGAACTAAGGGGCAACCTTTTCACGTAGAGGGTGGTGCGTGTATGGAATGAACTGCCAGAGGATGTGGTGGAGGCTGGTACAATTGCAACATTTAAGAGGCATTTGGATAGGTATATGAATAGGAAAGGTTTGGAGGGATATGGGCCTGGTGCTGGTGGGTGGGACTAGATTGGGTTGGGATATCTGATCAGCATGGAAGACCCTTCTGGGAAAGAAATCTGCTGTTGGACCGAAGAGTCTGTTTCCGTGCTGTACATCTCTATGACTTCGAACATAAAATATCAATATAGTCACAGGAAGACAGAATGCTCATTTTCATAGAATCCATACAGTGTGGAAACAGGCCATTTGGCCCAACAAGTCCACACCGACCCTCCATATTTGGTCTGGGGGAGAGATCTGGACCCCTTGGAGGAAATCTGGGTCCCTGGTGCTGTGAAGCAGCAGTGCTAACCAATGTGCCACCATACTGCAATGCAACAGATAAACTTGACAAAACTTAATCTAGCAAGCTTAAGTTATATCTCACCTTCCACCCCACCAACCTCCGTGTATCACATCATCCTCTGTCATTTCCGCCACCTACAAATGGACCCCACCACCAGATATATATTTCCCTCCCCACTCCTATCTGCTTTCCGTAAAGACTTGTTTCCTCATCAGGTCCATGCCCACCCTCCCCTCCCAGCTCTTTCCCCTACCACTGTAGGAATTGCAAAACCTGTGCCCACACCTCCCCCCACCCAAGGCACCAAAGGAGCCTTCCATATCCTTCAAAGTTTCACCCGCACTTCCACACGTCATTTACTGTATCCGTTTCTCCTGATTTGGTCTCCTCTACATTGGGGAGACTGGACGCCTTCACGCAGAGCGCTTTAGGGAACATCTCCAGGACACCCGTACCAACCAACCCCACTGTCCCATGGCCGAACATTTCCATAAGACCGTAAGACATAGGAGTGGAAGTAAGGCCATTCGGCCCATCGAGTCCACTCCGCCATTCAATCATGGCTGATGGGCATTTCAATTCCACTTACCTGCATTCTCCCCGTAGCCCTTAATTCCGTGTGACATCAAGAATTTATCAATCTCTGCCTTGAAGACATTTAGCGTCCCGGCCTCCACTGCACTCTGCGGCAATGAATTCCACAGGCCCACCACTCTCTGGCTGAAGAAATGTCTCCACATTTCTGTTCTGAATTTACCCCCTCTAATTCTAAGGCGGTGACCACGGGTCCTAGTCTCCTCGCCTAACGGAAACAATTTCCTGGCAACTTCAACTCCCCCTCCCACTCTGCCGAGGACAGGCAGGTCCTGGCCTCCTCCATCGCCACTCCCTCACCACCCAACACCTGGAGGAAGAATACCTCACCTTCTGCCTCCGGATCCTCCAACCCCATGGCATTAATGTGGATTTCACCAGTTTCATCATTTCCCCTCCTTATCCTAGTTCCAACCTTCCAGCTCAGCACCACCCTCATGAGTTGTCCCACCTGTCCATCTTCCTTCCTGCCTATCCACTCCACTCTCCCTTCCGACCTATCACCTTTACCCCCATCTCCATCCACCTATTGCAATCTCAGCCACCTTCCTCCTAGCCCCTACCCCTCCCATTTATCTCTCCAGCACTGCACTCTCGACTCTAATCTCCAGCATCTGCAATCCTCACTTTCGCCTAAGTTATGTCAAGCTCAATCTACTCAATGATCATAATATCACCAGTGTAATTGCTGTTTCTGATATAGAAACATTCAAATTCCAAGCTCAGCTTATAACTCCAAACATCAGCAATCTGCAAGGCGTCTTTTGTCCACTTAGCAGATGCATGAAATGTCCTGAGGAAAGATGCAACCCATGTGTTCCAATAATATCAGTGATGGTTGGAGCACAGGCTCACATCTTTGTTGAGAGAAGGTGACTGAAAGTTACATATTGAGGGGAAACAAGATTGCAGGATCAGAAATGGTGGAGTTGGGGGACATAGTGTTCTTAGAAGAGAAGATTGGGAAGTATACAAAAATTGACGAGGAGGGTTTGTAGAGATTTAAGAGTAAGATGCAGAATACAAGTTAGAGTTTGTACGATTAGGGACTTGTGGGAAACGTTAAAGAATTGAAACTTGAATGGGGTGATATTGTGAAGGTGATGAATGTATGGTCCTGTGGAAGAATCAATTTTGGATCAAATTAATCTAATTCCAGCCAGAAAGTCATTGTTGATCATCATAAACACACTTCTGGGAAAGAAATCTGCTGTTCTTGCAGGGTCTGGCCTAAATGTGGCTCCAGAATCAGGGGAAGGTAGTTAAACAGCTGTCTCAAATGGACAAGCAAGCTCCTAAGCTCAAGGGCAGTCAGGGATGGGTAATTGCTGGATTTGCCAGTGATGTATACATCTCGTGACAAAATAAAAATAAAACAACACTGTCGAATTTAGCTTTGTGAAGCTGGTAGAATGGGACAGGGGAATAGGGTGCAGTAACTGTTTGAGAGCCAAATAGAGTCATAGAGATGTACAGCACGGAAACAGACCTTTCGGTCCAACCCGTCCATGTTGACCAGATATCCCAACCCAATCGAGTCCCATCTGCCAGCACCCATCCCATATCCCTCCAAACCCTTCCAATTCATATAACCATCCTCATGCTGGTACGGGGCAATTGTACCAGCCTCCACCACTTCCTCTGGCAGCTCATTCCATACACGTACCACCCTCTGTGTGAAAAAGTTGCCCTGTAGGTCTCTTTACTATCTTTCCCCTCTCACCCTAAACCTATGCCCTCTAGTTCTGGACTCCTCGACTCCAGAGAAAAGACTTTTGCCTATTTATCCTATCCATGCCCCTCATAATTTTGTAAACCTCTATAAAGGTCACCCCTCAGCCTCCCACGCTCCAGGGAAAACAGCCCCAGCCTGTTCAGCCTCTCCCTATAGCTCAAATCCGCCAACCCTGTAAATCTTTTCCGAACCCTTTCAAGTTTCACAACATCTTTCCGATAGGAAGGAGACCAGAATTGCACGCAATATTCGAACAGTGGCCTAATCAATGTCCTGTACAGCCGCAACATGACCTCCCAACTCCTGTACTCAACACTCTGACCAATAAGAAATGGAAATATATAGTTTATACAGTTGTCATGATATGGAATGCAGTACCTCAATTAAAGTTCAAATCCAGCATGAACTGTTTCAGTGGATTTTTCTGGGTTAATTTACTGTTTGAAAACAGATTCACCTGATTTGACATTTCATTGACAGCCTGAAACAGGAGACCAACAGTCACAAAAAATAGAAACATTAGTTGAGATGGAAGGCAGAGGTATCTCTGGCAGAAGATCGGCTTATTATGACAAGTGAATCAGCTGCGTCTGCTTAATTTGTTCCTTGAGTGATGTGCAATTGTGATTGAATACATTGTGTCCAACTCCTGATTTAGTTTGTTTCAGATCACAGCCATTGCTATCTCCTGGGTATGCCTATGAGAACATTTGTGTCTATCTGTTCATTATTAAATACTGGAAAGGTCAGACCTTAGAGTGAAACCTGACTTGATAGATCATTTATTCTTATTATTTATCATAGAGGTCAGTCACTGAACATATCCTTAAAGATCTTCAAATGTACCTTTATCAAAAATAAATAAGTTTATTACATAAAAGGAAAGGACGGACTATTTCACACTGTACAAGAGCTACTGGACTAATCTCATTAAAGCCAGCAGAAAGATTCAACCTTTTTATCACTGCAATACCCTCATAGATACTTCAGCCTCCGTGCAGAGTCATAGAGATGTACAGCATGGAAACAGACCCTTCGGTCCAACCCGTCCATGCTGACCAGATATCCCAACCCAATCTAGTCCCACCTGCTAGCACCCAGCCCATATCCCTCCAAACCCTTCTTATTCATATACCCATCCAAATGCCTTTTAAATGTTGCAATTGTACCAGCCTCCACCATATCCTCTGGTAGCTCATTCCATACACGTACCACCCTCTGCGTGAAAAAGTTGCCCCTTAGGTCTTTATATCTTTCCCCTCTCGCCCTAAACCTTTTGCCCTCTAGTTCTGGACTCCCCGACCCCAGGGAAAAGACTTGGCCTATTTACCTTATCCATGCCCCTCATAATTTTGTAAACCTCTATAAGGTCACCCCTCAGCCTCCGACGCTCCAGGGAAAACAGCCCAGCCTGTTCAGCCTCTCCCCATAGCTCAGATCCTCCAACCCTGGCAACATCTTTCTAAATCTTTTCTGAACCCTTTCAAGTTTCACAACATCTTTCTGATAGACAATTCTGGTATCCTTCCTATCTCTACGTGAAAGCTTCTTAGTCTGGTGGCATGAGTACAGTTCTCCTGATAGAAATTGCTGCACATTCATTCAATTATGTTTTCTTCAGTTCATGCCTCTCACTGAGACCTTTAAAAGTGCTAACTCAGCTGAATTATTCCTTAACATGGGTTTTCTTTACACTTGTGTTCAATAGAATGGTTTTCTTCCTGATACCTCAAAAGTCTTCTGCTTCTGGAGCTTTCATCTTATTGATCCAAGATCTCAGGACTTCTTCCCAGAGACACCAGAGGTAACGGTGTAGGAGTGGGGAGAGAGCTGATTCCTGGAGGTCCTCTGGCTATGATTAGCTAGAAGCAGGCAAGGGCAGTGCCAACCACCAAGAGAACATGTTG
Organism: Chiloscyllium plagiosum; assembly: GCF_037043375.1. NCBI lineage: Eukaryota > Metazoa > Chordata > Chondrichthyes > Orectolobiformes > Hemiscylliidae > Chiloscyllium > Chiloscyllium plagiosum. Next base: position 24,125,017 of record NW_028270180.1, on the reverse strand, counting down.
GAGGAGGTTGATAAGTCAGGCTACAAGAGGGAATAGTTCACCCTTAGTTCAGGCACAGAGGATGCCACTTGTAACTTTGGAGGCAAGGAGGCAGGTTCTGAACATGGTAGGAGCCAAGAGGTTTTTTTTTGAGGGGATAAAGATGACAATTCTAAAGGAGAGAGCGACCAATACCTTTGGTTGAGGTGGAGTGGAGATTGGTTGGCAATTTGGTGGGAATAGGGTAGAGAGAGCAGGAAGTTAATCCCATGCACAACATGAGCTCAGGGAGAGCATGAAGGAAGATAGAGAAACTAAAGAAAAATACAAGTTCATGACCTGAGTAGGTGAAAACTTCAGGTGAATTGAACCCATTGAAACTGGAGGCGAGGGATATGGCAGAGGCAACTATTTAGATTGTCTAAATCTTAGCGACTAAAGTCCAGTGTCTCAGAAATCAGCACAGCGTGTCTGCAGCAGTAAAAAACAACCACCTAACTATTCTAATCCCAATTTCCAGCACTTGGCCTTGTGTGCTTGGTAGTGTTGGAAAATGGGATGAGAGTCTAAATACTACTTCAATGTCGTGGGTTTCTGCCTCAACCACCCTTGCAAGCAGTGAATTCCAGATTCCCACCTTGAAAAAGTTTTTGTTATGCACACCAAGGTCCCTCTGATCCTCGGTGCTTCCCAGGGTCCTACTGTTCATCATAGATCCTCGTGTCATCATTGTCCTGCCCAAGTGCATTACCTCACATTTATCCAGATCGAATTCTATATGCCACTGATCAGCCCCACCTGACCAGCTTGTAATTAAGGCTAGCCTCTTCACAACTTACCTTACCATCAATTTTCGCACCATTTGCAAACTTACTGAGCAGCCCTCCTACATTCAAGTCAAACTCATTTACCTAAACTACAAACATGAGCTCTCCCCCCGCCCAAATCATGACCCCTGTAGGACCCCATTGGATATAGACTTGCAACTGGAAAAACATTCCTCAACCATCACTCTCAGTGTCACTGAGCCAATTGTGGATCTCATTTGCTAAATTTCCTTGGATCACACCTTGGCTATCAGTCTCTCATGTTAGGCCTTACCAAACACCTTGCTGAAGTCCAAGTAGACTACATCGAAACCATTGCCCTCATCTACACACCTGGATACACCTCTTCGAAAAATTCAGTCAAATTGATCAGACGTTACTTCCCCTTAACAAAACTATACTGATTGTTCTTCATTAATCCCTACTTCTCCAGATGCAGATTAATTCTATGCCTCAGAATTGCTTCCAATAGTGTCCCAACTGGAGGTTAGACTGATTTAGCCTGTAGTTTCCTAGTTTATCCCTTGCTCCCATGTCGAATAACGATAGTACGTTGCCTGTCCTCCAGTCCTCTAGCTTTTCTCCTGTGGTCAGAGAGAAATTGAAAAGTTTTGCAAGCACCACTGCTTTTCCTCCCTTGCCTCAATTAACAACCTGGGATACATTCCACCTGGCCCAGGAGTTTTATCTAATTTAATCTGCCAGACACTCAGAAGCTCTTCTCTGTGTTAATTTCTTTAATTCTATCAAAGACCTTCTCCCTAATTTCCATATCCATATCATCCCTCTCACTAATGAAAACTGACTCAAAGTATCCATTTAGAATCCTACCTACCTCTTCTGGCTCCACGATCAAATTTCTGCTGTGCTCCTCAGTATCATTTTACGCTTAATGTATCTTTAAAACAGCTCAGGATTTTCCTTTATTCTGCCACGATCCTTTCACACCCAACTCTCTGAATCTCCCTTTTCAAGTTCCCTCTTGCATATTCTATACTCCTCTGGGACTTCTACTGTTTTCAGCCCTCAGTATCCACCATCTGCCTCCCAATTTCTCTTAATCCAACGCTGGACATCCCTCGATATCCAGGATGCCTCTTTAGAATTCCACTCCCTTTCACATCTTGACTACTCCAGTTAACGTTGGGAAAGATGAACTCCCCAACTGTAACCATCTAGTTACTTCTATACATCTGCACTGTGCCTACATATTTGCTGTTCTATTTCTCTCAGGCTATTAGGGGCACTGTAGTACACTCCCAGCAATGTAATTGGTCTGTTTTTGGTTTTTAAGTTCTATCCATATGGCTTCATTTGAGGATCTGCCTAAAATGTCATCCCTCCTTACTGCTGTAATTGATTCTCTGATCAAAACTGCAACATCTCCTCTTCTTTTTCCTGCTTCCCTGTCTCTCCTGAAGACCTTCTATTCTGGAATATAGAGCTGCCAATCTTGTCCCCTTCACAATCATGTCTCGTTAACAGGAATTACACCACTACCTCATGTTTTAATTTGTGCCCTCAACTTATCTGTCTTGTTCATGAGGCTCTTGGAATTAAAGTAGATGCTTTGACTCACTTGTTGGGAATCTTCTCATTTTGGTTGTACATCTCCCACCTGCTGAACATTCTCTGGATCACATTCCCTGCTAATTTAGTTTAAATGTGGAGGAGCCAGTGTTGGACTGGGGTGGACAAAGTTAAGTCACACAACACCCGGTTATAGTCTAACAGGTTTATTTGGAAGCACTAGTTTTCGGAGCACCGCTCCTTTGTCAGTTACCTGATGAACCAAATAAACCTGTTGGACTATAATCTGGTGTCGTGTGATTTTTAATTTAGTTTAAACCCTACCCAACAGTCATAGTCATAGAGGTCTACAACATGGAAACAGGCCCTTCAGCCCAACTTGCCTATGCAGCCCAATTTTCACAATTAAACTCAGCCCATTTGCCTGCATTTGGGCCCTGTCCCTCCAGACCTATCCCATGCATGTACTTGTCTAAATGTTTCTTAAATGATGAAATTGGATTGCCTCCACTGCTACCTCTGGCAGCCCATTCCAGACACTCGCTACCTCTGGCAGCCCATTCCAGACACTCACCACCTACTATGTGAAAGAATTACCCCTCTGCACCCCTCTCTCTTCTCACCTTAAACCTATGCCCTCTAGTTTTAGACTCCCCTACCCTGGGGAAAAGCTGTTGGCTATCTACCTTATCTATGTCGATGCAGATAAATGTGAGGTGATTCACTTTGGGAAGAATAACAGGAAGGCAGAATATTGGGTCAATGGAAAAATTCTTGTTAGTGTGGATGTGCAGAGGGATCGTGGTGTTCATGTACATAGATCCCTGAAAGTTGCCACCCACATTGATGGTGCTGTTCAGAAGGTATGCAGTGTGTTAGGTTTTATTGGTAGAGGGATTGAGTTCCGGAGCTGTGATGTCATGCTGCAACTGGACAAAGTGCCAGTGGTCGCCCCATTACAGGAAGGATGTGGAAGAATTGGAAAAGGTGCAGAGGAGATTTACCAGGATGTTGCCTGGTCTGGAGGGAAGGTCTTTTGAGGAAAGGCTGACAGTCATGAGTCTGTTCTCATTGGAGAGAAGAAGGCTAAGAGGGGATTTAATAAAGGGATACAAAATGATCAGAGGATTAGATTGGGTGGACAATGAGAGTCTTTTTCCTAGGATGCTAACGTCAGCGGGAACGAGGGGGCAAGTTGAGGGGTGATAGATTTAAGACAGATGTCAGAGACCGGTTCTTTCCTCAGAGTGGTAAGGGCGTGGAATGCCCTGCCCACCAATATAGTTAACTCAGCCACATTAGGGGCATTTAAGCAGTCCTTGGATAAGCATATGGATGATGATGGGATAGTGTAGGGAGATGGGCTTAGATTAGTTCACAGGTCGGTGCAGCATGAAGGGCCGAAGGGCCTGTTCTGCACTGCATTGTTCTATGTTCTATGTCTCTTATGATTTTATAAACCTCTATAAGGTGACCCCTCAGTCTCCAATGCTCCAGGGAAAAAAAAGTCCCAGCCTAACCAGCCTCTCTTTATAACTGAAACCTTCCAGTCCAGATAACATCCTAGTAAATCTTTTCTGCACTGTTTCAAGTTTAATAATATCTTTTCTATAGTAGGGCAACCATAACTGCTCACACCAATGTTTTGTACAGCTGCAACAAGATGTCCCAACTCCTATATTCACTGCCCTGACTGATGAAAGCAAGTGTTCCGAAAACCTTTTTCATCACCCTGTCTACCTGTGAGTCCACTTTCAAGGAGCTATGACCCTGTACCCCTAGATCTCTTTGTTCTATAACACTCCCCAGGGTCCTAACATTGACTGTGTAACTCCTGCCCTGGTTGACCCATCAAAATGCAACTCATTGCATTTATCTAAATTAAACTCCCATCTGCTATTCCTCAGCCCACTGGCCCAGTTGATTAAGATCTCACTGTAGTCCCACATAGCCTTCTTCACTATTCACTAAGCCACAAATCTAAGTGTCATCCACAAACTTACTAACCATGCCTCCTAAATTCTCATCTATTTCATTTGCATAAATAACATAACAATGCACCCAGCCCCAATCCCTGTGGCACACCGCTGGTCACAGGCCTCCAATTGTAAAACAATCCTCTATCACTACCTTTATCTTCTACCATCAAGCCAATTTTGCATCCAATTGGTTAGCTTGCCCCGATCCCTTGAGATAGGTTATATCATACAGTACCTTGTCAAAGGCCTTGCTAAAGTTCATGAAGATTATGTTTACTGCACAGCCATCTTCTACTTTCTTGGTGACCTCTTCAAACTCTCAATCAAATTCATTAAACATGATTTCCCATGCACAAAACAATGCTGACTATTCCAATTGAATATTTGCCTCTCCAAATGCATTTAGATCCTGTCTCCCAGAATCCCCTCCAACAATTTAACCACCACAGACATTAGGCTCACTGGTCTGTAGTTCCCAGGGATTTCCCTGCAGCCCAATGTTGTAATGGCACAACATGAACCACCCTCCAATCTTCAGGCACTTCCATGTGACTGTTGATAATACAAATATCTCTGCTAGGCGCCTTGCAATTTCCTCCCTAGTCTCCCACAAAGTCCTGGGGTTCACTTCATCAGCTCCCAGGATTTAATCTACCTTAGACTTCCAGCACCCTCTGTTCTATAACGCAAGCTTTCTTCAAGATATCACTGTTTATTTGCCCAAGTTTCTTAGCATCATGCCTTTCTCAATGGTAAATACTGATGAGAAATAGTCATTTAGGACCTCATCCATCTCTTGTGGCTGCACATATAGATGACCTTGTTGATCTTTAAGGGACCCTATTCTCTCCCTTGTTACTCTTTTGCTGTTCATGTACTTGGAGAATCTCTTTGGATTCTCTTTTACCTTTTCTGCCAAAGCCATCTCATGTCCTCATTTAGCTCTCCTGATTTCTCTCTGAAGTGTACTCCAACACCTTCTATATGCCTCAAGGAATTCACTTGATCCTAGCTGCCTAGTCAGCCTCCTTTTTCAAGACCAGGGACTCAATAACTCTAGTCACCCAGGGTTTCCTCCTCCTGCCAGCCCTATCCTTCACTCTAACAGGAACATGCTGGCCCTGAACCCTCATCAACCCACTTCTGAAAGCCTCCCACTTACCAGCCTCCGCCAATCAACATTTGAAAGTTCCTGTCTAAGACCATCAAAATTGGCCTTACTTCAATTTAGAACTTTAATTTGTGGACCAGACCTATCTTTCCCATAGCTATTTTAAAAACTGATGGAATTATGGTCACTGGTCCCAAAGCACTCTGACTAACACTCCCATCACTTGCTTACTCCCCAAGAGGACATCAAGTTTTGCACCTTTTCTAGTGCGGCCAACTACATACTGCATAAGAAATTCTTCCAGAACACACTTCACAAATTTCCCTCCATCGAAGCCCTTAACACTATGGCAGTGCCAGTCAATATTAGGCAAGTTAAAATCCCCTACAATTGCAACCCTATTATTCTTGCAGCTACCTGCTATCTCCTTCCATATTTCTCCTCAATCTCCCGCTGACTATTTTGGGTCCTAGAGTACAATATTATCAAAGTGATCTCCCCCTTTTTATTTGTATGGACTCAGTGGACAAACCCTCAAGAATGTCCACTCTTAGTACTGCCGTGATGTTCTCCCTCATCAAAAATGCAAGCTCCCCCTCTTCTGTTGTCTCCCCTTCTATCCTTCCTATAGCATCTGTACCCTGGAACATTGACCGGCCAGACCTGTCCCTCCCTCAGTCATGTTTCTGTCTGAGCTATAATATCCCAGTCCCATGTATCTATCCATGCCCAGAGTTCATTTGCCTTTAATGCTGAGGCCTGTTGCATTGAAATAAATGCAATTTAACCCAAACTCCCCTTACTTCCTAGGTAACACAATAACTGCAGATGCTGGAACAAGATTCTGGATCAGTGGTGATCTGGAACGCCTCATCTTCCACCTCGGAACACTTCAACCCCAGGGCATCAATGTAGACTTCAACAGCTTCCTCATTTCCCCTTCCCCCACCTCATCCTAGTTTCAAACTTCCAGCTCAGCACTGTCCCCTTGACTTGTCTGGACTTGTCCGACCTGCCTAGCTCCTTTTCCACCTATCCACTCCACCCTCTCCTCCCTGACCTACCACCTTCATCTCCTCCCCCACTCACCCATTGTACTCTATGCTACTCTCTCCCCACCCCCACACTCCTCTAGCTTATCTCTCCACGCTTCAGGCTCTCTGCCTTTATTCCTGATGAAGGGCTTTTGCCCGAAACATCGATTTCGCTGCTTGTTGGATGCTGCCTGAATTGCTGTGCTCTTCCAGCACCACTGATCCAGAATCCCCTTACTTCCTGCCATGCTCTTGCCCATGCTGTCTAGTACTGAGATTACCAACACTGCCTTTACTATTTAACTTGCTCCCATTAACTTCTGTACTGTCCTCAACCTTCTCTTTCGTCTCCCTACTGTATTGGCTCCCACCTCCCCTACCAGACTAGTTTAAACTCTCTAGAGAGAATCGAGTAAATCTCCCACCAGGACGTCGGTTCCCCTCCAGTTCAGGTATAACCTGTCCCTCTTGTACAAGTCACCTCTACCCAAGAAGAGATCCCAATGATTCAAGAATCTGAATCCCTGTCCCTACACCAGCTCTCAAGCCACACTTCCATTTGCCATATCCTCCTCTTCTTACTCTCGCTAATACGTGGAATCGGAAATAGTCCAGAAATTACTACCTGTGAGGTCCTCCATTTTAACCCTCTGCCTAACTCCCTCTAATACCTCTGCGGGACCTCATTCCTTTTCCGATATATATTGTTGGTACCAATATGTAAAATGACATCTGGCTGCTCACCCTCCCTCTTGAGAATTTTATGCAACTGCTCAGAGATGTCCTTAACCCTGGCACCAGGGAAGCAACACATCATCCTGGAGTCATGATCATGGCCACAGAAACACCTGATTGTGCCCCTGACTAGTGAGTCCCTGACTACTAACGTGCTTCAACTTTGCCTGACCCTGGTCTGTAGCAGAGCTGGTCATGGTGCCACAGGCCTGGCTGCTATTGTTGTACCCCACAATAGTATCCAAAACAGTTCTACCTGTTTGAGAAGGGAATAGCTACAGGAGACTCCTACTCTACCCTGCTACCTCTCCTGGCTTAAGTGCAACCCATCCACTTTCTACAGATCCCACCACCCTCAAAAACAGCCCCAATTTCCCAGAAACATAAAGTCCTTCCTCCTGTAACATGGTTAAAAAAATCACACAACACCAGGTTATAGGCCAACAGGTTTATTTGGAAGAGGTAAAAGCAATGACTGCAGATGCTGGAAACCAGATTCTGGATCAGTGGTGCTGGAAGAGTACAGCAGTTCAGGCAGCATCCAAGGAGCTTCAAAATCGATGTTTCGGGCAAAAGCCCTTCATCAGGAATAAAGGCAGTGAGCCTGGAGTGTGGCGAGATAAGCTAGAGGAGGGTGGGGGTGGGGAGAAAGTAGCATAGAGTACAATGGGTGAGTGGGGGGAGGGGATGAAGGTGATAGGTCAGGGAGGAGAGGGTGGAGTGGATAGGTGGAAACACTAGCTTTCGGAGCGCTGCTCAATCACCTGAAGGAATGGCGCTCTGAAAGCTAGTGTGCTTCCAAATAAACCTGTTGGACTATAACCTGGTGTTGTGTGATTTTTAACTTTGTCCACCCCAGTCCAACACTGGCTGCTCCAATTGCGTGCAGGATACGGAGTAGGGTAAATGAGCTTGTGGCACAGATCGAAATGGGCAGGTATGATGCAGTGGGCATCAAGGAGACATGGCTGCAGGGGGATCAGGATTGGGAGCTAAATATCCAAGGATATACAGCTTATTGAAAAGATGAGCATGTGGGCAGAGGGGCTGGGGGTGCCTTGTTAGCAAAAAAATGAAATTAAATCAATAGCAATAAACAAAGTAGGGTCAAACGACGTAGACTCTGTGTGGGTAGAGTTGAGGAACTACAAAGGTTTAAAAAGAAAGGGTGTTAGCTACAGGCCTCCAAACAGTAGTCAGGATTTGGGATATAAAATAAGAAAGGACAGCACATTGATTCAGCGGTTAGCACTGCTTCTCACAGCGCCAGGGGACCCGGGTTCGATTCCAGCCTGGGGCGACTGTCTGTGAGGAGTTTGCACATTCTCGCAGCGTCAGCACGAGTTTCCTCCGGGTGCTCCAGTTTCCTTCCACAATCCAAAGATGTGCAGGTTAGGGTGCATTGCCCATGCTAAATTGCCTATAGTCTTCAGGGATATTGTAGGTTAGGTGCATTAGTCAGGAGAAATGTAAAGTAATAGGGTGAATGGGTCTTCAGAGGGTCAGTGTGGACCTGTTGGGCCGAATGGCTTATTTCCCTGCAGGGATTCTACGAGACATCAAGATATAGAAAAGGCATGTCATAGAGTCCTACAGCACGGTCCATACTGACCAAAATGTCTATCCATGCTAACCCCATTTCCCTGCAGTTGACCTTCTAAACCGTGCCAATTTGTATATTTGTCCAAATGCCTTTTAAATGTTGTTAATGTATCTATCTCAACTACATCCACGTGTGAGAGAGGCAAGGTTACAGTGATCGTGGGGGATTTCAATATGCAGGTGGACTGGGAAAATCAGGTTGGTAGTGGATTGACCACAAGATGGCCTTCTTGGAGCAGCCTGTGGAGGAGCCCACTAGGGAACAGGCAATCCTGGAATTTAGTGTTGTGCAAATGAGGCAGACTTGATAAAGGAAGTTTAAGTGAAGGAACCCGTGACCATAATATGATTGAATTTATTCTGCAATTTGAGAATGAGAAGCTGGGTAGAATTAACTGGGGGAGGAGCCTAACAGTGGACCAGCAAAGGCAGGGGTTTATGGGAGTAATTCAGGAGACGCGGAAGAGATTCATCCAGAGGAAAAAGCAGCATGGTACAGGGAGGATGAGGCAACCATGGCTGACCAGGGAAGTCAGGGATAGCATAAAAGCAAAAGAGAAAGCATGTGGGAACCAGAGGTTTGGGAAACCTACAAAGACAAACAGAAGACAATGAAAAAAAAATAAGGAGGGAGAAGATTAATTAGGAGACTAAGCTAGCCAGTAATTTTAAATAAGATTGAAAGAGTTTCTTTAGATATGGTTAAGGAGCCTCTAGTTATGCTGTAACGAGGTCTTTCTGAAGTTGAAAGATGACTTTTTCCCCGCTTGTATTCCAGTCTTCTGGAGAGAAAGGCCAGCACTACTTTAATGTTTTCAGGTGTGGAGAAGCTGGTGTTGGGGTGGATCAAGTTAAAAATCACAACACCAGCTTATAGCCCAATGGGTTTATTTGGAAGCACTAGTTTTCGGAGTGCTCCTCCTCTTCACGTACTTAAATGTTGTAACTGTACCTGCATCCAGCACTTCTTCTGGCTGACCATTCCACATATTAAAAAAAAGTTTAGGTCCTTCTTAAATCTTTCTCCTCTCCCCATAAAAAATATTCCCCCTAGTTTTGAACTCCCCCTAGAGAAAAGACCCTTATCACTCACCTTATCTATGCCTGTCATGATCTTATAAACCTCTATAAAAAGGTCACCCCTCAACCTCCTACGCTCCAGTGAAAAAAGTCCCAGACTTTCCAGTAGTTCAATAAGAAACTGTCAAAACAAGTTTCTCTTTGCACGATTCACGCATCGATAAATCCATTCACTAAAATGAACCAGTTTTTAAACACTAAGCTAAGGAGAAACAGGATAGCAGAATGATGAGATGGAAGATGCAGCGCCAAGTGGCAGGGGTTATGTAGGGAGGGGATGCAGTGGGAAGGAGGCAGCAAGTTGAGGTGGGGATGATAGATGAGGCAAGTGGGGAGGAGAAAGGAGCCAAGCCTATGATGGGGGAGGGGAGAGAAGATGCAGGGGAGGTTGGGTGGGGGTGGGGGTGGAGGTGGGAGGGTTGGAGACAGAGGGGCCATCTGTTTTTCTTTGAGGAGATGGTAAACACAAGGAAGAGGGGTTGATCTGGGTCAGAGGGTTCACAAACATTTCCCAGTCCACTATGTGAGCCAGTCACCTCCTCAAATAATTTGCTGGGAAGGTGATGGCCCAGTGTATTGTTGCTGGACTACTAATCCAGAGACCCAGGTAACCTGCTGGGCACTTGGGATCAAATCCCATCATGGTAAATGGTAGAATTTGAATTCTGTGAAAAATCTTAGATTAAAAGTTTAATGATGGCAATGAAACTGTTGCTGATTGACATCAGGTGTTTTTCCCTAACAATCAGGGAAGCAAACTGCTCTCCTTCCCAGGTATGGCCTACATGTGACTCCAGACCCACAGCAATGTGGTTGACTCTTACCTGCCCTCTGGGCAATAAATGCTGCCTGGCCAGAGATACCCACATCCTGTGAAAGAATAGTGCAAAAATCAGATTCATCAGGAAAGACCTGCCCTTCACAAATTTATTAATTAATTATGTAACTATGATATTCAAAAAGGCGAAGATGAGAGGAGATCCCTTTAGACAGCAGCACTTCACACACTATTACCAGGCCAGGCATCCAGTGGCTCAGTGCAGCAGGTCATGCAGCATCCAAGGAGCAGGAGAATTGACGTTTCGGGCGTGAGCCCTTCTTCGGGCGTGATTCCTGAAGAAGGGCTCATGCCCAAAATGTCGATTCTCCTGCTCCTTGGATGCTGCCTGACCTGCTGCGCTTTTCCAGCAACACATTTTCAGGTCTGATCTCCAGCATCTGCAGTCCTCCCTTTCACCCAGTGGCTCAGTGGTTAGCACTGCTGCCTCACAGTGCCAGGGACCTGGGTTCGATTCGAGCCTTGGGTGAATGTCTGTGTGGAGTTTGCACATTCTCCCCGTGTCTGTGTGGGTTTCGTCCGGGTGCTCCGGTTTCCTCCCACAGTCCAAAGATGTGCAGATTAGGTGGACTGTCCATGGGAAATGTGAGGCTGCAAGGATTCATTAGGAGTCTGGGTGGGATCCTGTCTGGAGGGTCAGTGCAGGCTTGATGGGTCAAACAGCCTCATTCCATACCTGTATGATTTTTTTTTTTTATAGATATTTTTATTAGAAATTTAACATTTTTACAAGTTTACAAAAATAAACAAAACTCTCAGATATAAACATTGATATACAATTAGCTCAAATATACAATAGCCAAAATTTGACAACAAAAAAAAAACAAAAAAAAACAAAACAAAAAAAAACAAAACAAAACAACAAAAAAAACCCAAAAAAAAAACCCACAAAAAAAAACAAACAGACAAAACTCAACTATCTACTAATCTAACCTACAACTAACCAGGGTGTATATTTAAGTCTCTTACATGCTCGGGATGTGTTAACATCAGATATGATAAAACCCGTATTCGTGCGGGATTCCTCCCCCGAGGGGCCGCGGACCAGCCAGGTTCGTAGTCTCAATTAAATAAAAGCCCTTGTTAGGATAGCCGAAATGTCTGTATTTATGTAATTCAAAAAGGGCTGCCATATTTTATAAAATAATTCGGTCTTTCGGTGCACCATATTTGTAAGGAAGTCAAGGGGAATACATTCCATAATTAGTCTGTGCCAATAGAAAATAATCTCTTCCCGTACGTGTCCAGGGAGGGAAAGTTCGAAAAGCCCAAGAGGAGAGATACGGGGTCCACTTTTATTTCCGTTCCTAAAATTTCTGTCAGGGTACTTGCTACTTTAGTCCAATATCCACGGATCTTATGACAGGTCCATAAGCAATGTACAAGAGTGCCCACCTCTATTTTGCATTTAGGACACATTGGAGATGCTCCTGCCTTAAATTTTGCCAATCGAACCGGTGCTATATGGGCCCTATGAAGTATCTTCAGCTGGATAGCCTGGGTTCTGTTACAGATGGTAATTCTTCTAGCATTTTCCCAGATATCATTCCACGTTTCTGTGGAGATTTCTAGTCCCAGATCCTGATCCCATGTTTTAAGCAGATTATCCATATCTCCCGATACTTCATCATGTAGCAAATGATAAATATTACTGACGGAAGATACCCCCACTGGTCGTAGGACACTACATTCTCTATCGGATTTATAAAGACTATCTAATAACGTAGTCTTCTTCTGTATAAAATCTCGAATTTGGAAGTATCGAAAGAGGTCTCCATTGGGTAATCCGAATTTCTGACGCAGCTGTCCGAAAGACATCAGGACCCCATCTTTAAATAAATCCCCAAGACATGAGATACCCCTGGCTCTCCAGAGCTTAAAAGTGGCATCTGTTAACCCCGGTTGGAATCCCCATGCTCCCACTATCGGTGCATAGGGGGATGTTTTATGTGAATTACCCTCATTTTGCCGCATTATATTCCAAGCCTTGATTGTATTCAGTATTATGGGGTTTTTACAGTGATCTGTAATGATTTTCCTCTTGTCTGAGAATAAAAGGTTAATAAGTGGGTATTTTACTTGAGAAGCCTCGATGTCCAACCAGATTGATTGTGGATCAGACAAGACCCAATCAGCTATATAACTTAATAGGGAACTTAATTGATATTTCCTAAAATCTGGGAAGTCCAATCCACCCCTTGCCTGTGGAAGCTGTAGCTTCTTCAGCTTAATGAGGGGTCGCCTATGGTTCCAGATAAAGGAACTCAGCCAGCCGTATAATTTACATAAAGCTGTCCTCGGCAGCATCACCGGAAGCATTCTCATAGGATATAGGAGACGGGGCAGGATATTCATTTTGATTAATGCTATTCTACCCAGCCAGGAAATTGGCAGGTCTCCCCATCGCTGGAGGTCCTGCCTTATCCTTTCCAATAAATACACAAAATTAGCCTTATACAACTGACCAAATACTGGAGTAATAAAAATGCCTAAATATACAAAACCCTCCAGGGACCAGCGAAAGGGAAAAAGGGAACCGTCCGCTAAGCGGGGTATCACAGCAAGGCCACCCATTGGCATAGCTTCCGATTTTGAAAAATTAATTTTATAGCCTGAGAATGCACTAAATGTATTAATAACTTGGATTAAGCGAGGTATGGACATCAAAGGGTTACTGAGGAATAGAAGAACATCATCTGCATAAAGGGTAATTTTATGTTTACCTGTACCAATCCTTGGGGCCACTATGTTAGGATCAGCTCGTATAGCTTCTGCTAGTGGTTCAATTATTAGCGTGAATAACAATGGCGAGAGGGGACATCCCTGACGGCAGCCCCTACCCACACTGAAGCTATCCGAGCCTAATCCATTAGTAACCACAACTGCTTTGGGATCACTATACAATGTTGAGATCCATTTGGTAAACACCTGTCCAACACCAAACCTCTCCAATGTGTAAAACAAATATGACCATTCGACCCTATCAAATGCCTTTTCCGCATCTAATGAAACCACTACTCCTGGTATCTTTCCCTGATGACAAGCTTGAATCATATTCAGAGCCCTTCTAACATTATTAGATGATCTACGGCCCTTAATAAACCCCGTCTGATCCTCCTTTATAATATGTGGCAGTATCCTTTCTAATCTCAGTGCTAACGTTTTAGAGAGGATTTTAAAATCTACATTTAGCAAGGATATTGGTCTGTATGATGTACAATCTTCTGGGTCCTTTCCTTTTTTGAGGATAAGAGAGATATTTGCCTCTTTCAGCGAAGGTGGGAGACAGCCCTGACTATATGCATAGTTATACATGTCCATAAGTGGACCAACCAGTATTTCTGTAAATTCTTTATAGAATTCAGCTTGAAAGCCATCTGGGCCCGGCGTCTTACCATTTTGAAGGTGCCTAATTGCATCAACTATTTCTTGGGGTGTAAGAGGAGCATTTAGGACCGATACTTGTTCCGGAGTTAGGTCTGGAAAAGTCAAATTTTTAAAAAATGACTGCATCCTCTTCGCCCTATCTTCACAATCCTGTGATTTATATAACTCAGAATAGAATTTTCTAAAGGTCGCATTAATCTTTTTATGATCATGAGTCAAAATACCCGTACTTTCCTTAATAGACATAATCGTCTGAGGGGCCTTTTTTTTCTTTGCAAGAAATGCTAAGTATCTGCCCGGTTTGTCGCCATATTCATATAATCTTTGCTTTGCAAATAATATTTCCCTCTTAGCCGTTTGAGTAAGTGTAGTATTTAGAGCTGTCCTAAGAGCTGTAATCCTTTGCAATTTAATAATAGAGGGTCTATCAGTGTATGCTGTTTCAGCCGCTTTTAAGCGGGCTTCAAGCAAACGCTGTTGTTCTCCTTTTAATTTCTTCTGGGTCGCTGAGTAGGAGATGATCAAGCCTCGCGTGTAAGCTTTGATGGTCTCCCACATCATTGACGGGTTGCTAGCTGTACCTGAATTAATTTCTAAAAAAGTTTTAAATTCTTGAGAGAAGTACTTTACAAATTTACTATCTTTCATTAAGAAGGGGTCCATACGCCAATGCCGAGGGGATGTCCTACTGTTCCTCGCCTTAGTTTCCATATATACAGCAGCGTGGTCAGAAATTGCTATATTACCTATTTTACAGGATGATATGGAATTTAAAAAAATTGAGGGGGCAAAAAACATATCAATTCTGGTATGACATTTATGTGGATTAGAGTAGAAAGAAAAATCTCTACCCTGTGGATGAAGACATCTCCATACATCTACCAATCCTAATTCTTTGTTCAGATCCATCAATTGTCTAGATCTGGGAGATACTCCTGCAGTACTCTTGGGAATCCTGTCTACTTCCGGATCCATAATACAATTAAAGTCTCCCCCTATAATTATATGACGGGCATCAAAAGCCATCAATTTTGAGAAGGCTTCTGTTATAAATTTAAAGGGGTGTGCCGGGGGGCAGTACAAATTTAAAATCCCATATTCCTCTCCATTTATGAGAGCTTTAATCAAGATATATCGTCCAGATTCGTCTTTTATCTGCTTTAGGATTTTGAAAGGGAAATTCTTCCGAACAAGAATAACAACTCCCCTGCTTTTTGAGCTAAAAGAAGAAAAAAAGGCCTGATCAAATCCGCCCTGTCGTAATTTCAAGTGTTCTTTATCTGACAGATGCGTCTCCTGTAGGAGAGCTATATCAACTCTTTCCTTCTTAAGATTTGATAATATTTTCTTCCTTTTAAGTGGCGAATTACTCCCTTTGACATTCCAGGTGCACCACTTAACCGATTGATCAACCATAATCCTCTGGGCCAATCCGAGACCCCTCGGGAGGGGGAACCCTATCCAGAACATCCCGAGCATGGAACATGTAAAATTTACAAAAATAAACCCTCTTTAATACACCCACAACAATACAGTAAAAAACTATTTCTAAATAAAAAAAATATAAAACATATCTAAGTGGAGACTTTCCCCCTTGTTCCCAGGGGGCATCACTTCCTCTCCAAAAATCCCTCATATCCTCTCCCAACCAATGCCCCACCCTTGATCCAGGCACTCCTCAATAAAGTGAGGAAAATTCAAATATAATACAAAGCTAGAGTTAACAGTGAGCACCCCACCCCCACCCCTACCAACACCTGGGTATATTTGGTAATGTTAATACCATATATAAACATATAACTATAAAATTACCAGTTCAACAAATAATAATTAAATATGATAATACAAAATAACGAAGGGAAAAACAACCCCGCTCCTAAAGACAGAGGTAAAATCGAATAAGGTAACCACCTCCTCCCACCAACATTAACCAAATCCCCCAACTTATATATACATATATATACATACACATACATATATATATATACATACATACACACACATATACATACACCCCTCATATATACATAAAATAATAACAGAAAACAACTCCAAGGGGGGGGGGGGGGGAGAAAATCAAATCCCTCTCCCCACCCCCCATAATAATATTAAGCAATAAGGTAAGAAAAAAAAGGGAGGGGATATAAACCAAAACGGGGGGGGGAAGGCAGACCAACATCCATTATGTCCTACAGTTTATCTAAGAGAGTCCAAGAATTCCTTAGCCTTTTCTGGTGATCCAAAGTTATATACAGAACCTTCATGGTTAAAGCGTAACATCGCTGGGTAGCGTAAGGAGTACTGAACATTTAAGTCCCTTAAACGCTTCTTCGCCTCGTCGAATGCCTTCCTCTTTCGAACCAGAGCCGGGGAAAAGTCCTGAAATAGCATGATCTTGGATCCTTTGTAGATCATAGCTTGGGGGTCTTTTCCGAGATTTCTAGAGGCTTCTAGGAGTATCTGCCTCTCCCTGTAGCTCTGCAGCCGGAACAGGACCGGGCGTGGGCGCTGGTTCGAGCCAGGCCCGCGTATTGCTACCCGGTAGGCCCATTCCACCCTTACCTGGCCTGATCCAGCTTGCAGATTTAAAAGTTGTGGCAGCCACTGCTCCAGGAATGCTGTAAGCTGGCCTTCCTCTTCCTGCTCGGGAAGGCCCAGCAAACGAATATTTTTTCGACGACCTCGAGGTCGTCAATATGATTTTCCAAGGTCCGGACTCGCTGCTCGAGAGTCCGGACCTGATCCACGGCCGATTGAGCGGTTGTCTCCGAGGTCGCGGCCTTTAGCTCCGCCCCTCCGACTCGGCGTTGAATTTCATCAATTTCATGGTCGTGCTTCTTCAGCGCGGCCGACAACGACTCCCAACGGTTCCTGGATTCGACGATAAAGGCATCGATCTTCGAGTCAAGCTTGGAAAGCATTTCTGCAAGACTTGCTACTGTAGGTAAGTCCCCCGGGGCGGCTGTGGACGCCTCTGCTGCAGCTGGAGAGTGTGGGGGAGGGGTTCCTGCTTGCTGAGAGCTGCGGGCTCCCTTCCCTTTAGTCATTTTAACTTAGGATAAAGTTGCTTAAATATAGCTTAAATGTAATATTAAACCACTAATTCAGTTACTAAACTATTATAAATGATTTATAGATGATTTGGTGAGCTTGGTAGGGGGTAGGTGACCCACTGTGCCCAAGTCTTGGGAGGAGCACTATAGACTCAGTCTTACTGGGTCGCCGCCATCTTGGATCCCCACCTGTATGATTTAAGAAACCTTCTGTCCTCCTACTAAAGTGGATAAGCTTACACTTACCTACACTGTATTCCATTTGTCATGTCCTTGACCATTCACTCAGGTCTGTCCAAATCTCCTGGAGACTTCTTTTCAACGTCCTCACAACTCACATTCCCAACTGGGTTTGTCTCCACCCGACCTGATGATATCATATGATTTTGGGTGACAAGTGAAGGAGTTTAGCTTGAGATCCCAATGAGATGAGATATGTCACCCCTGGTTTCCGATAGCCTAAGTAATTGTCTCTAACTAGCCAATGACTATTGCATAATAAACTGTGTCAAGGCAATTTTCTCTTAAGACTCCCCAGTCATTACTCCTCTTCCACTGAGTGCGGTGAACTCAGTATAGAATTAAGGATTGAGAGCAGGATGCAACCCCATTCATTAGCTGGTAGTTGGATTTGTAGTACATATAACATGGTGATCACTATTGCTTAAAATACTTCTAGGTAATGATGAAAATAATCCAAAATGGGGCAAAAATGTTCAGAAGACAAGTGAATTTGCTGTTTTTTAAAGACATTACTGCTTTTAAAATACTCAGTTGCAACAACAAGTGCTTGATGTTACCACTTAAACACAGAACAGTGTTTCAATAATCACACCCCCCATTCCACTGTCACTGTCAATAAATGTATTAAGTCACAATGAGACCACCAACCGACTGCCACTCAGGATAAAATCACAATTAGACCAGGTCTCGTTAGTAATAGAAAATAACTTCATTATAACTTTATATTTAACTTCAACAACAGTAAAGAAAATAAAGCATCACCGCAGGAATTGCAAAACCTGCCCCCCACCTCTCCCCTCACCTCCACCCAAGGCCCTAAAGGAGCCTTCCACATCCAAAGTTTTACCTGCACTTCCACCAATATCATTTATTGTGTCCGTTGCTCCCGATGCGGTCTCCTCTACATTGCTAGGAGGCATCCAGTTTCCCCTATGCGCTTTAGGGAACATCTCCGGGACACCTGCACCAATCAACCACACCACCCTGTGGCCCAACATTTCAACTTCCCCCTCCCATTCAGCTGAGGGCATGGAGGTCCTGGGCTTTCCTCACCATCAGACACCTGGAGGAAGAACGCCTCATCTTCCGCCTCGGAACACTTCAACCCCAGGGCATCAATGTGGACTTCACCAGTTTCCTCATTTCCCCTTCCCCCACCTCACCCCAGTTCCAAACTTCCAGTTCAGCACCATCCCCATGACTTGTCCGGACTTGTCCTACCTGCCTATCTTCCTTTTCACCTATCCACTCCACCCTCCTCTCTGACCTATCACCTTCATCCCACCCCCATTCACCCACTGTACTCTTTGCTACCTACCTCCACCCCCACCCTCCTCTCATTTATCTCTCCACCCTTCAGGCACTCTGCCTCTATTCCTGATGAAGGACTTTTGCCCGAAACGTCGACTTTCCTGCTCCTCGGATGCTGCCTAAACTGCTGTGCTTTTCCAGCACCACTAATCCAGAATCTGGTTTCCAGCATCAGTAGTCATTGTTTTTACCTACACACACACACGCGCGCGCAATTAAGACAGCCATAAAGACAAATGGTTCAGCACTGAACGTTGGGTGGAACAAGCATTGCCCAATAAGCCACTTCCAATAAATGTGCAGAAGTGGGACACAGTTTCACAGCAGCACAAATGGTGATGGTTACAGATGCAAAGAGCCCAATATGATAGAACAGTCACCATTAGAAAAAATACCCAGGGCATTCCTCAGGAACCAAAAGAACTATGGATTCTGAAGAGAAACAACAAAAAAACAGAAGTTGCTGAAAAAGCTCAGCAGGTCTGGCAGCATCTGTGGAGGGAAAGCAGAGTTAATGTTTCGGGTCCCTTCCTCAGCATTCTGAGGAGTATCTGTGAGAGAGTGTGTGAGTGAGTGTGAGTGTAAAGGGGTAAATGTTTGTGAGAGGGTGTGAGTGTGGGAGTGTACGAGAGAAAGCTTGTGTATGAGGGTCTGTCAGAGTATGTGTGTGTGTGTAGGAGTGTGTCTGTGTGTGTAGTGCAGTGGAGTCACCTGTAGTGTGACATGAACCCAAGGTCCCGGTTGAGGCCATCCCCACGGGTAATGAACTTGACTATCAGCCTCTGCTCGGCCACTTTGCGTTGTTGCCTGTCCCGAAATATGCCTTGGAAAATGGCTACCCGAAGATCCGACATCGAATGTCCAGACCACCGAAGTGCTCTCTGCCTGGGAGGGAACACTCCTCTCTGTTGATTGTTGTGAGTCAGTGATGGTCCTGAAAACTGGAATAAATTCAGAATCCAGCAAAAGACTAAAAAGGTAATAAACACAGAAAATAAAGCAAGGAAATCAAGCAAGGAAAATAAAAACTGATGACAAGAGTTTTTAAAAAAATATATCAAAACAAAGAGAGGAGTTAAAGTGAATGTAAGTCTCTTAGAAAGTGAACCTGGGGAGACAACTTTGGGGAAATAAAGGAATGGCAGAGGAGTTAACAGATATTTTGCATCAGTCTTTATAGTGGAAGATACTTTGAACATTCCATTAATACTAAGGAATACTGGGACAGGATTACTATCACCATCACCGGAGAAGTAGTATCAGACAAACTAATGGGGCTCAAGGTAGATAAAGCCCTTGGCCCTGGTGGCTTGCGTCCTATGATCCTAAAAGGGGGCTACAGAGATAGTGGACACATTGATGTAATTTTCCAAACATTGTTGGATTCTGGAGAAGTTCCAGAGGATTGGAAAACTGCCAATGTAACACACCTATTCAAAAAGGGAGTAAGGCAAAAAGCACATAACTGTAAGCCAATTAGCCTAATGTGATTGTTGAAAATGTACTGGAAGCAATACTTAAGGAAGTAATAGAACATCTGGAAAGTCATAATCTAACCAAAAGTCAGCATGGTTTCATGAACGGGAAATCACGTCTGACTAATTATTTGAGTTTCTAAGAAAGTCTCAACCAGAGTGGATAGAGGGGAACTAATAAATGTGTTGCATTTGGACTACAAAAAGGCATTCGACAAGGTACTGCACAAAAGGTTAAGTCATAAGAGCTCATGGTGCTGGAGGTAGCATATTGGCATGTGCAGAGAATTGGCTAATGGGCAGGAAACAGCGAGTGGGGAAAACAGGTTATTTTTCAGGTTGGCGAAAAATAACCCCTTATAGTAGGTTCTATAAGAATCAGTGCTGGGACCACAACTATTTACAATATACATTAATGACTTAGAGGAAGGAAGTAGATGACACAAAAATAGGTACAAGAGGGATACAAACAGTTAATAGAAAGATATTGGTAGGTTAAGTACATGGGTAAAAAGTTGGCAAATAGAATATGATGTGGGAAAATGTGAAGTTGTTCATTTTGGAAGGGGATACTTGTGTACAAAACACAGAATACAGCACAGGGGGGTGCAGCAGGTAATCAGGAAGGGCTAATGAAATGTTGGCCCTTATTTCAAAGGGATTGGAGTATAAGAGTAGGCAAGTCTTACTGTAACTGCACAAGATGCTGGTGAGACCACACTTGGAGCACAGTGAGCAGTTTTGGTCCCCTTACTTAAGGAAAGACATCATTTCACTGGCCCCAGTTCAGAGAGGGCTCATTTGGATGATTCCTCGCATGGAGGGATTGCCTTATGAGCAAAGTCTATACAGGTTGGGATTCGACTCAATGAAGTTTAGAAGATTGAGAGGTGACCTCATTGAAACATATCAGATTCTTAAGGTGTTTGACAGGGTGTTTCCCCTCAAGGGAGAGTCTAGGACCAGCGGGCATCATCTCAGAATAAAGGGATACCAGTTTAAGACTAAGTTGAGGAGGAATTTCTTGTCTCAGAGGATTAAGAGTCTTGGAACTCCTTGCCACAGAGAGCCGCGAGAGCAAAGTCTGAGGTAGTTAGATTCTGACCAGTTGGGAATTAAGGTGGACTTGAGAAATGTCAGATTAGCCATGATCCTATTGAATAACGAGGTCAAAGGGCTGAATGACCTATTCCTATTTCTTGTGGTTTTATGGTCAGTGATGGTCTCTCCCATTGGCGGACAAGACTCCCCATTCCGCAATAAGATTAGCCCAAATATCCTCCACTCTGATGGACCAGTCAATTATTTAGAGCAGGGAGAGAAGCCATTAAGATCCTCGAGCCCATTCTGTCTCTCCATCCTGGCTGCATTTCCCTTAATATTTCACTGATCAGAAATTCCATTGTTCTCAGGCTCAGTAGGCCTCAGGCTTTCTGAGAGACAGGGTCACAAATGCCAGTGGGTTAATTGGCAGCAAGTCTCACTTCTCTAGTTTGGAAGTTGCAGTTTCAAGTTTCATTGCAGAGATCTCATCACTAACATTCCTCACTGACTATTGAGGAGGCATTAAACAGAGGTACACAGCCTCTACACTGAGATCAAGTACAAAGATCCCCTGGCTCAATTTCAGAGACGACTTTGGGAGTTTCCTATCATGCTATGGAGACAATTTCTCTCTCAACGAACATCACACGATCGAACATCTGGTCATGATCACGCTGTGTTGGTGCCTGCAGATTGGTTGCTGCATCCCCTAGCTACCAACCAGCCAGAAGGACAAGGGCAGCAGGTACTTGGGAACACCACCAACTTCAATGTTCCACTCCAATACACTCACCAGCCTGGCTTGGAAATATATCACTGTTACTTCATTGTCGCTTGGTCAAAATTCTGGAACTAACCTCCCCACCACTCCCCTCTCCCAACTAACAGCATTGTGGGACTCCCTACTGCAAATGGGCTGCAACAGCTCAAGGTGGCAGCTCACCACTGCCTTCTCAAGAATAATTTCAGGGCAAACTTATTACAGTCACAAATTCAGAGTCATCCAGCACGGAACAGACCCTTTAGCCCAACCAGTCCATGCCGACCATAATCCCAAACTAAACTAGTCCTACCTGCCTGCTCCTGGCCCATATCCCTCCAAACCTTCCTGTTCATGTACTTATCAAAGTGTCTTTTAAACATTGTAATTGTTCCCACATCCACCCTCCATGCAAAACATTTGTCCCTCGTCTTTTATGAATCTCTCTCCTCTCACCTTAAAAATGTGCCTCCTAGTCTTGAAATCCAATGCTGAAATTACATTGGAGGGGTTGGGACTGGTCTACTTGGAGTGAAGGAAGGCTGGATAGAGTAGATAGGGACAAGCTGTTCTCATTCATAAAAGGAAATAACAACAAGAGGGAGTTGATTTAAAGTGATGTGAAAAATAAGTAAGGGTGATATGAAAAAAAGAAGTCCACAGAGCAAGTAGTTAGAATGCACCACCTTGAAGGAGAAAGTGAGGACTGCAGATGCTGGAGATCAGAGTCCAAGTAGCAGGAGATTCGACATTTCGAGCATAAGCTCTTCATCAGGAATGTCTCCACCACCACTACCTCCATATCTCCCACTAGAAACCTGGTGGAGAACACTAATTGAAGTGCTCATTGGATAATCACAGAAACAATGTGCATGGGCGTATGGAGAAAGCTAGAGATTTACACAAGGTAACAATGCAGGTTTGAGAGCCAGTGCAGACATGATGGGCTGAACAGCCTCCTCTAGCTCGGTAACATTTCCACGATTCTGTGAATGAGGGGGTGGGTAAAGAAATGCTGGCCGAGTCAATGATACCCAAATCCCGTGAATAAATACACTTCAAAAATGAAAGCAAGCTTCTTCTTCCTTTATTGGGCCTTACCTTAAATGGAGAAAGTGAGGTCTGCAGATGCTGGAGATCAGAGCTGAAAATGTGTTGCTGGAAAAGCGCAGCAGGTCAGGCAGCATCCAAGGAACAGGAGAATCGACGTTTCGGGCACAAGCCCTTCTTCAGGAATGAGGAAGAAGGGCTTATGCCCGAAACGTCGATTCTCCTGTTCCCTGGATGCTGCCTGACCTGCTGCGCTGTTCCAGCAACACATTTTCAGCTCTGACCTTAAATGGCCCTGGCAACAAGAAATCATCAGGCTCTCCAACTCATTCAACTAACACTTGAAACAAGTTTAAAAAGGAATCAACCCTGCGTACACAGGCAACATTGGATTGAATGGAGTATTTCGTGCACCTCCTGAGTACGGGATGTGAGGATTTGAGGGCAGCTCAGTCAAACAGGACACTGAGAAATTGGACCGTCTGCTTTAGCCTGTGAGTGTTACTGGGTTGGAGTTGGTGCTGAGGGAGTGTAGCAATGTTCTCTTGAAGCTGCACAGGAGGACCATGCCTGTTACTCACCTCCAACTTTCAGAAGCTGCTGCCACACACGCACTCAGAGGAAGAGAAATTGTTATACTTGTGTTTGGTAAGCTTGCCTTTACTGGTCAGTGCGTGGGGTACAGGAGTTAGGAGGTCATGTTGCGGCTGCACAGGACATTGGTTGGGTCACTTTTGGAATATTGTGTGCAAATCTAGTCTCCCTGCTATAGGGAGGATGGTGTGAAACCTGGAAGGGTTCAGAAAAGATTTACAAGGATGTTGCCAGGGTTGGAGGGTTTGAGCTATAGGGAGAGGCTGAATAGGATATGGTTGTTTTCCCTGGAGTGTCGGAGGCTGAGGGGTGACCTTACGGAGGTTATAAAATCATGAGGGGCATGGATAGGGTAAATAGACAAGGACTTTTTCCAGGGTATGGCAGTCAAAACTAGAGTGGTTAGGTTTAAGCTGAGAGAGGAAAGATTTAAAAGGGACTGAAGAGGCAACATTTTCATGCAGAGGGTGGTGTGTGTATGAAATGAGCTGCCAGAGGAAGTGGTGGATGCTGGTACAATTATATTTAAAATGATGGGTACATGAATAGGAAGGGCTTAGTGGGATATGGGCCAAATGCTAGCAAATGGGACTAGATTAATGTAGAATATCTGGTCAGCATTGACGAGTTGTACAGCTCTAGGACTCTAAATTATAGGGAACTTTAGAGTGGTATTCCTTCATATATTGCGGGCACTACTGGCATTTGTTTATCCCTAATTGTCCTTGCTCGGCCATTTCAGAGTCAACCACATTGCAGTGGATCTGGAGTCACATATAGGCCAGACCAGGTAAGGATGACAGATTTCCTTCCCAAAGAGTTTAAGGGGCAGCAGCAGAAATAGGCCATTCAGCCCATCGGGACTGCTCTGCCATTCAATTAGATCATGGCTATCAACGCCACTTTGCTGCCTTTTCCCCATAATCCTCGATTCCGTTACCGATTAAACATCTGAATCTCTCAGCCTTGAACATACTCAAAACCCCCCAGCCTCAACAGCCTTCTATGGTATAGAAGCCCTCCTCATCTCGGTTTTATGCCCTCTGGTGTTAGACTCTTCCCATAACAGGATACAACCTTATTGTACCTACTGTGTCAAGACCCCTAAGAATCTTGTCTGTTTCAATAAAGTATTCTCTTGACTTTTTATATTCCAATGAGTACAGGCCTAACCTACTCAACTTCTCCTCATAAAAGAGTCCTTCCTTACATGGTGAACTTTAGATTACTTCCAAAATCAGCATATCTCTCCTTAGAGAAGGAGAACAAAACATTCCACATTATTCCAGCTGTGGTCTGATTCGTACCTTGTATAGTTTTGTATAATGGATCCCTGATCCCTGCGGTACTCCTCAGGTTACAGGTTGCCATTCTGAAGAAATCCCAACACTGTCCTGTGTTAGTTAGCTATTCCTCTTGTTATAGACCAGGCCAGAAATCCTCAAAACATTTCAAGAAAGTAGCCCAGACCCTAACTTTCCTAGCCGTTTTAAGCAGGTGTTACATGGGTGCAGCTGGTCAAACCCCTTAAACAAAACGGAATGTATTAATAAGCTTACCGAATGAAACACACACAGGACAACATAATACCAAATAACTTAACCTATCTGAAAACCCAACAGATTATCCCAACTTAATGATGCTGTCCCAAACACTCAAACTGACTGACTGCTTTCAGCCAACAGCCATATTGCTAAGACCAAACCAAACCAGAGAAACGCTAAGCTGTGAGGACTGGCCACTCCCCTTTCATTGTACAAATTTTATTTTAAACTCGAAAGCCTTTTCCCTGAGGCAGTATCTGTTAGATATAATCAAATTGGCCCTAAAACCCATCCAAGTCAGATTTTTTGGAATTGCTGCTCTTACAACCTCTCAAAGAAAAAAGCCTTGTTTGTTTACTTGTTTGTCACATTCTCTCCATGCTAATATACAGCACTACCTTCAACACCATGGGCTCTTAGAGCAATCAATGACAGTTTCATCATCATTGTCACTGAATTGTTCATGTTCTAGATTTTTAAATTAAATTTAAACCAGCAGGCATGGTGGGATTTGAACCTGTGTCTGCCCCCCACTCCTCAGCCTGGGTCTCTGGATTACTGGTGACAATACCCTTTCAGTTTTGTTTGCAATGGAAGTTGAAGGTGATGGCTCCCTCCTTTCTGCTCATTATAGAGCTGTACAGCATGGAAACAGATCCTTCAGTCCATGCTGAACACATATCTAAACCAACCTCGTCCAACATTTGTCCCATATCCCTCTATGCCCTTCCTATTCATTGATCCATCTAGATGCCACCTCCTTTGGCAGCTCATTCTATACATGCACTATCCTCTTTGTGAAAAAGTTGCCCTTAGGTCCCTTTTAAATCTTTCCCCTCCACCCTATTCCCTCTAGTTTCAGACCCACCTACGAGAGGTCATGCTTTCAAGGTGAGAGGTGGAAAGTTTAAGGAGGATACACGTGGCAAGTACTTTACATAGAGTATTTGGAACGCATTGCCAGCAGACATAGGAGAGGCAGGCACGGTAGATTCATTTAAGATGTGTCTGTTCAGATGCATGAGTTGGTGGGGAGCAGAGGGATACAAATGCTTAGGAATTGACCGACAGGCTTAGACAGTACATTTGGATCGGCTCAGGCTTGGAGGGCCGAAGGGCCTGTTCCTGGGCTGTAAATTTTCTTTGTTCTTTGTACCCTGGGGAAAATGACCTTGGCTTTTCACCCTATCCATGCTTCTCATGATTTTATAAAATTCTATAAAGGTCCCCCCTCAGCCTCCGACACTCCAGGGAAAACAGCTCCAGCTTATTCAGCCTCTCCCTATAGCTCAAAACCTCCAACCCTGGCAACATCCTTATAAATCTTTTCTGAACCCTTTAAAGTTTGATAGCATCTTTCCTATAGCAGGGAGACCAGAACTGAATGCACCATTCTAATAGTGTCCTGTACACCTGGAACGTGACCTCCCAATCCCTGTACTCAATACTCTGACCAATAAAGGAAAGCATACTAAATGCCTTCTTCACTATCCTACCAACCTGCGACTCCATTTTCAAGGAACTATGAGCCTGCACTCCAGGTCTCTTTGTTCAGCAACACTCCCCAGGACCTCACCATTAAGTGTATAAGTTCTGCTCTGATTTGCCTTTCCAAAATACAGTACCTCACATTTATCTAAATTAAACTCCATCAGCCACTCCTTGGCCCATTTGCTAATCTGATCAAGGTCCTGTTGTACTCTGTGGTAACCTTCCTTGCTGTCCACTGCACCTCCAATGTTAGTGTCATCTCCAACCTTACTAACTATACTTCCTACGCTCACATCCAAATCAATTATAGAAATGACAAAAAGCAGTGGACCCAGCACTGATCCTTGTGGTACACTGCTTGTCACAGGCCTCCAGTCTGAAAAGCAATCCTCCATCACCAGCCTCTGTCAAAGGGTAGATAAATCCCTGGGACCTCTAAGGTGAATAATCTCCAGGACCTGATCAGGTGTATCCTAGAACTCTGTGGGAAGCTAGGGAAATGATTGCTGGGCCCCTTGCTGAGGTATTTGTATCATCAAGAGCCACAGGTGAGGTGCCGGAAGACTGGAGGTTAGCTAACATGGTGCCACTGTTTAAGAAAGTTGGTTAGGAAAAGCCAGGGAACAGTAAACCGGTGAGCAAGTTGATGGAGAGAATCCTGAGGGACAGGATTTATATGTATTTGGAAAAACAAGGATTGATTAGGGAAAGTCAACATGGCTGTGTGTGTGGGAAATCATGTCTCACAAACTTGACTGAGTTTTTTGAAGAAGTAACAAAGTGGATTGCTGAGGGCAGAGCAGTGAACATGATCTATATGGACTTCAGTAAGGCATTTGACAAGGTTCCCCATGGGAGACTGGTAGTTAACTGAAGAGAGCTGTGAAGAAGCAAAATAAAGGCTATACGGTGCGTTTAAAGTATTAAATCTCCCTGAGGTGGTTCACAGGAACATAAAAACACTTAAGACAATATTAAGGTGATGACTAAATGCTTGGCTGAAAAAATAAGGTGTATCTTGAAGAAAAATGAAGTCACGAGGCAGAGAGAGGAAATTCTGGATCTCAAGGTCTAGGCAACTGAAAGCAAAGTCACTCAAGGCGGTGCAATGACCAGAGATATGCAAGAGGCCAAGGTTAGAGAAGCACAGAGCTTAGAGGGTTGTGGGGCTGGTGGTGTGATAAGTGGAGATGGAGTAGCTCAGTGGCTAGCGCTGCTGCCTCACCATGCCAGGGACTAAAGTTTGAATCCACACTGTGTAGAATTTGCATGTTCTCCCCGTGTCTGTGTGGGTTTCCCCCACATGCTCTGGTTTCCTCCCAGTCCAAAAATGTGTAGGTTAGGTGGATTGGCCAAGCTAAAATTGCCCATAGTGCCCACAGATGTGTAGGTTAGGTGGAGTAGCCATGGGGAATACAGGATGACGGGGACAGGGTAGGGGATGGGTCTGGGTGGGATGAACATAGGAGGGTCGGTGTGGACTCAATGGGCCGAATGGCTAGCTTCCACCCTGAAGGGATTCTGTGAAATGACTGAGGATGAGGAGTTGTTTGTTGGAAAGACAGCTTGAGGAACTCATTGGAGCAGAAGGAGAGAGCAGGGAGGCTGTTGGGTTTTGGAAGGAGCAATCAAGTCTGAGGAAATTGCAAAAGAGCAGGGAGGCTCCAGGAGTACTGATGGGTTGGAGCAGCGACTTTGGAGGATAGAGTTCTTGAGGGATTGACAACAGAAGAGAACGGGCCTTTGGAGATGGGCAGGCAAGTTTGAAATAAACTAAAAAGTCGGAATGGATTGAAAGCTTCAGTTTGAGGGCAGCAGCCAAATGTACTTGCCTGTACATTGTAAGCCTATTTGTCTGCATACTTAGATTCAAAATGTACAAACAAATAAATTCAAAATATACAAGCAAATAACTCAAGGGAAAGTTCAAATTATATAGGGCTTCGCTATAAAAGACTCATTATCAATAAAATCTTGAAAGTAAACGGAGAATAGGAAACAGATGGAAGATAATAAAAAAGGACTGACTTATAATCAGAGGCGCCATTCTGAGACTCCCCTATGGTGTGTTAGCTCTCTGGACATTATGGAGAGGGTGTGGAATAGTCTGCAACAGAGACGGAGTGGGCCAAAAGCTGTGGACACACTAGTCCAAATGACAGAGAGAAAGCAAACATCGAGGTCCCATAGTCAGCTTTTCAGGAGCAAGGGAGGAAGTTAAAAAAGTAGGACTTCAAAAGGCAGTACTCATTCCCAGTGCCACACATTAGCCAGACTAGTAATAAATAGGAGGATTCAGAGATTCAATGCATGGCTTCAGCATTGGGCGGGAGAGGAGCTTCAGATTCTTGGGGCGTTGGGATTTTCTGGGGCAAAAGGCACAAACTCTAAAAGGACAGGTTGTACCCCAACAGGACTGAGGCCTAGGTCCTCATGGGAGGGGTGAGGAGAGTTGAACTAACTGGGAGGGAGATGGGCACCATTATCAAAAAAATTTTAAAAAAGAATAAAGTTGCATAAAATTAAAATATTAGGCATTGCCCTCATAACCTCCGGTTCCTTTGTTGATCAAAAATCAATCAAACTCAACTTTGAATAAAATCTAAAGACTCAACCTCCAGAAGAGTGCTCCATGATCTAACGACCCGTTGAGAAAAAGCACTTTGCTTTGTTATTGTTTTCAAAGGGAGATCTCTTATTCTAAAACTATGATCACTATATCTCGGTATATGTGAATAATAAATCAAATTTTAAGAAATCGAGTCAAAAATATCACCGGATTTTAGTCTCTCCCAAGAGGAAACATCTATCACGTCTCCTCAAAATCTTACGCTTCATTTTGTCAAACGTCCAATGGATAGAAGTCCAACCTGTTCTTAGGCTTAGACCTTCCTCTCTGGTATGAGTGAAGTGAACCATTTCTGCTTGCATCTAAAACAGTTAGGGATATAGGAGCAGGCCATTCGGTCCATCAAGCCTTCTCCTCTATCAATCTCTACCTTAAACAAACTCAAAGACCGACCTTCCACAGCCCTCCGTGGTAGGGAATTCCAAAGATTCACCACCCTCGGATTAATAAAAAAAAAAATTCCCTACCCTGGTCTTAAATAGTATCCCCCTTATTTTTAAATTGTGCCCCTTGATTTTAGACTTTCCAACCAGAAACATCTGACCTACATCTACCCTGTTTATCTCAAAGTATTTTGTAGGTTTCAATAAGATCAACACCTCTCATTCCGTGAAGCTTTGGAGCATACAGGCCCAGTTTACCCAATCTCTCTGCCTAGGACTAACCCACCATCCTGGGAACAAGTCTGGGAAATCTTCAATAAAAACAAAATACTGTGGATGCTGGAAGTCAGACACAAACGGAAATAGCTAGAGAAACTCTGCAGGTTTGGCAGCAATGGTAGGGAGAAAAGCAGACTTAATGTTCTAAATCCAATGACCTTTCATCAAACTCAAAACTTCATTGCACTCTCTCTATGGCAATAATATCTTTCCTCAGATAAGGAGACCAAAATTCCACACAACACCCCAGGTATAGTCTAACCAAGTTCCTATACAATTGAAGCAAGACTTACTGCTCCTCTACTCAACTCTTTTTACAATAAAAGTTAACCTATAATTCACCTTCCCAACAGTGTGCCGTACCTGCACGTTAGCCTTTGGTGATTTATCAACAAGGATACCTAGGCCCCTTTGAACATCTACAATTTCCATCCTCTTGCCTTTAAAAAAGTACTCTGCACATCCGTTTCCCCTACCAAAGTGGATAACCTGACATTTTTCCATGCTACAGTACATTCCATCTGCCACATTTTTGCCCACTCAGTAAGCCTATCCAAATCCTCCTGGACTGCTTCACATCTTCTTCAGAACACACATTCCTGCTTAGCTTTGTATCATTCACAAATTTTGATTTATTACATTTGGTGCCCAGTTCTAAATCATGGGTATACACCGAATAGTTAGGAAATATTGTAGTTATAACACAGTTTAGACTCAAATAAGGGATATTAAGTAATCCTAGATTCTAGGATATACAATGGAGAAGTAGACCTAATTATATTGTTGCAAGATTAATAATCCAGAGACCAAGGTAATGTTCTGGGTACCTAGGTGTTTTAAAAAATTCTCAAGGTCAGGTTCGTAGGAGAGTAGTCTGACACAGAACAAACGACCAAGAGGCGAGTCTGCTAGAATATGAGCATTTTATTCCCCGCAGCGTCGCCACAACCAGGTCTCATACTTACAACGGGTCTGGCTTATACTCACTCTACATGTTACCGGAACTGGGAGCCGTCAGTTCTCATAGAGCGGTTGCCAACAACCCACGCTCGGCGGTTAAACGTAACCCCGGAGCAGACTCACCGAACTGGAGACTTTTCCAGCTGATATACTCTTTTCCAGATATAAACATTCATGTGAACAGCAGAGCAAGGCTAAAAAACACATTCCATTCTGGTTACATACAGATAAGAAGATTCACACGGGGAGGTGTGTAATAAGATTCACACGGGACTAAGCAACACCTCCATTCCGGTTAGATTCACACATGTATTGGGACATAAGTTTTAACCGTTTCACCACACTAGGTCAGATTCCCACTATGGTAGATGGTGGAATCTGAATTCAATGAAACCTGAATGACCATGAAACTGTTGAGGATTGTTGGGCAAAACCCATCTGGTTTCCCTTTAGGGAAGGGAATACTATCCTTACTTGGTCCGGCCTACATGTGATTCCAGATCCACAACAGTGTAGCAGACTCTAAATGCTCTTTGAGCAATTAGGAATGGACGATATGTGCTGGCTTAACCACTGACCCCCACAAGTGAATAAATAATATTCAGGAATGATGAAAAGTGCAGGAAACGTTGGTGGCATTAATTAAGGAGAATGTTGTAGTGCTGGACAGACAGAAGTCAAGGACAGAACCTACTAGAAATAAGGAATAAATAAAAAAAGTATATTTACATTTCTTACTATATTCTATGGGCCACCAACCAGTGGAAAGATGCAGATGTATACATTTGCAAGGTAATTACAGAGAAATGAAAGGATTATACAGTGATTTATTCTATGGAGAAACAGTTTGTCAATCAGTGTCAACTTGCCGACCAATCAGCACTCTTTTCTCCTGTGTAGAAATTGTTGTGATCATTTTAAATTTGGCATTTTTGCATTTGTCCTGATGAGGACAAGATGAGAAGCTTCACAAACATGTCTCTCTTTTCAGCAGGATTTAACTTCTATGCAGTACTACCAAGCAACTGTTATTATACAGTAATTATAATAACCAACTTAACTTACCCAAATATAGACTGGGATAGTAGCAGTGTAAAGGGCAGAAAGGGGCAAGGAAAATTTGAGATTCTAAAAATCTCACATGTTTCAACAAGGTCATGTCTTGTTCTTCTGAAATGCAGTGAGTACAGGCCCAACCTACTCAACCTTTCCTCATAAGACAATCCCTCCATAATAATTCTAATATTTTCTCTATTGTTTGAGTAAATTGTTTGAGCCGTGGCTGAGTAGTGATTACTCAGTACCACTTTTCTGTGATTTTCCTGAAGTCCTCCCTTCCTCTATTGTGACTTATTGTTGCTTTTGGGATGTTACCTATATTCTCTATAATGAAGAGTGATGCAAAATATCTGTTTAATTCATTAGCCATCTCCTCATTCTGCATTAACCATCCAAACTCACTTTGTGGACAACACTAACTTTGTTAGCTCTTTTCCCTCTTAAATATTTGTAGAAACTCTGACTATTTGTTTTATATTTCTGGATAGCCTTTTCTCGTACTCGAGTTTTTTTCTCTTATTATTCTTAAATTAATCACTTGCTTTTTAAAAAAAAAGTTCTGTCAAATCTTCTAACAAGCTACTTGTCCTTGCACAATTAGATTCTTTATCTTTAAATTTCATCCTTCCTGGTTACTCATGGATGGTGAGACAGTTACTTGGAACTTTTCTTACTCATTGGAATGTATAACCTCAGTTGTGAAGAAGCATCTAGACAGGACAATTTGGGACAAAATTAATTCTCATTTGAGCAAATGTCAGTTAATTAAAGTCAGCATGGGTTTTTCAAGGGCAGTTTGACTTTAACTAACTTGCTGGGGTTTTCTAATGACGTAACAATGAAGGTTGATGTGATGTACATGGACTTACAAAAGGCATTTGATGAGATGCCACACAGACTCATGAGCAAAGTTAGAGATCATGGAATGAAAGAGACAGTGTAACATAGATATGAAATTGGCTGAGTCCCAGGAGATATAGAGTAGTGGTTATTGATAGTAGTAATCCCTGGAGTTGACATCAGAACTATTGCTTTTCCTTATTTATATAAATGACCAAAGCCTTGGTGTTTAAGGCATTATTTTGAAGTTTGCAGCTGATATAAACTTGGAGGCATTGCAAACTGTGGCCAGACTGGCCACTCAAAATGCTGAATTTATAATGGATTTACAAAGACTGGACCATAACTGAGGATTGCTGGGAAACTGAGGCAAACCTTGACCAAAGTGCTAATAAACATGCTGCAGAATCCAGACGGGCTGCAGCTACAAACAGACAGTATGTAATCAACCTTGTAGCTGCAGACCACACTATACACACCCGAATTTGGGTTTGAATAGAGTCAACCGGACGGCTCTCCTCAGGCCAATTGGAAACATTGGGGTGTGTACCAGACACCTTTATTTGGAGGGGGCTATGTGCACCCAGTACCTCCAGGAATGGATGCCCAAGGACCACCCTGCTATCGACATGTCAATGCCTGGTTCGTCTGATTGATCTAATGGAGGACATTGAAGACCCTCCCAAAAGGGTGCAAACAGCTACAGAGAATAAGAATCTCTGCAACACCACCCTCAGGTGGTAGCTCAAGACCATCTACCAAGAGAAGAGAAGACCACTGGGAGAAGATGACTAGATGATCATCGCCACGTGGCTCAAGACCAAGCTCTGGTGTGGTGGTATATGATCATCCAGAGTTAAATTAAAGCGCAAGATAGTTGATTAGTTCTGTTCGCCGAGCTGGGAATTTGTGTTGCAGACGTTTCGTCCCCTGTCTAGGTGCCATCCTCAGTGCTTGGGAGCCTCCTGCGAAGCGCTTCTGTGATGTTTCCTCCGGCATTTGTAGTGATTCGTACCTGCCGTTTCCGGTTGTCAGTTCCAGCTGTCCGCTGCAGTGGCCGGAATATTGGGTCCAGGTCGATGTGCTTATTGATTGAATCTGTGGATGAGTGCCATGCCTCTAGGAATTCCCTGGCTGTTCTCTGTTTGGCTTGTCCTATAATAGTAGTGTTGTCCCAGTCGAACTCATGTTGCTTGTCGTCTGTGTGTGTGGCTTTCCTGTATACCTTTGTGGTGAATTCTCCGTTAGGTGTTCTCTGTACCATCACGTCTAGGAATGGGAGTTGGTTGTCCTTTTCTTCCTCTCTAGTGAATCTGATTCCTGTGAGTGTGGCGTTGATGATCCGGTGTGTGTTCTCTGTTCCTGTGTTTTTAATGATTACAAAGGTGTCATTCACATATCTGACCCAGAGTTTGGGTTGAATTTGCGGTAAGACTGTTTGCTCTAACCTTTGCATTACCGCTTCTGCTATGAGTCCAGAGATGGGTGATCCCATGGGTGGGCCGTTGATTTGTTCATATATTTGGTTGTTGAATGTGAAGTGTGTTGTGAGGCACAAGTCCAGAGAATTCACCACAAAGGTATACAGGAAAGCCACATACACAGACCAAGTCCTAAACTACGAAAGCAACCACCCCAACACACACAAAAGAAGTTGCATCAAGACACTATTCAAAAGGGCCACAACACACTGCAGTACACCAGAACTGCAAAAAGAGGAAGAAGAACACCTATACAATGTATTCACCAAAAACGGATACCCGCGCAATTTAATCAACAAATGCCTAAGGGAAAGACAACGGAATGAGGACATGCCGCAACCCAAAGGACTAGCCACACTAACATACATCAAGAGCATTTCCGAACTGACAGCCAGACTACTGCGACCACTAGGACTAATAACAGCACACAAACCAACAGCCACTCTCAGACAACAACTCACCAGGACGAAGGGCCCAATACCCAGCATGAGCAAAACCAATGTAGAGTACAAAATCCCATGCAAGGACTGCACAAAACACTACATAGGACAAACTGGAAGACAGCTAATGATCTGCATCCATGAACACCAACTAGCCACGAAACGACACGACCAGCTATCCTTAGTAGCCACACACGCAGATGACAAGCAACATGAGTTCGACTGGGACAACACTACTATTATAGGACAAGCCAAACAGAGAACAGCCAGGGAATTCCTAGAGGCATGGCACTCATCCACAGATTCAATCAATAAGCACATCGACCTGGACCCAATATACCGGCCACTGCAGCGGACAGCTGGAACTGATAACCGGAAGCAGCAGATTCAAACCACTACAAATGCTGGAGGAAAGATCACAGAAGTGCTTCACAGGAGGCTCCCAAGCACTGAGGACGTCACCTAGACAGGGGACGAAACGTCTGCAACACAAATTCCCAGCTCGGCGAACAGAACCACAACAACAAGCACCCGAGCTACAAATCTTCTCACAAACTTTGAATAGTTGATTAGATTTATAGTGTAAATTGTTAGTTAATAGTGTATTTTGTTATTATAGCATTAATTGTTTTAAATAAATAAATATTATCATTGATTATTATTAAGAATTGAGTCACACAGTTTCTTTGTTGTATATAAAAGAGTTAAACACATTGCTGGCAGGCACAATAGAACTATGAGAAAGATGGTGCAGAACTAGAAAAGCACATAGAAAAGTTGGTGGAGTGGCAAGTGTCAGATGGAATAGAGTACAGAGAAGTCATAGAGTAGAGTCATAGAGATGTACAGCACGGAAACAGACCCTTCAGTCCAACCCGTCCATGCCGACCAGATATCCCAACCCAATCTAGTCACACCTGCCAGCATCCAGCCCATATCCCTTCAAACCCTTCCTATTCATATACCCATCCAAGAAGTATGGTGAAGTGATTAATTTTGGTAGGAAAAATATGGAGAATCAAAAAAAAAGTACAATTCTAAAGGGGGCACAGAAGTGGAGGAAGCGGGGTGTGTGCAGAAATCATTGTAGATGGTACAACCAACCGGCATTCTAGGTATTTTCGATAGGGGTGTAGACTATAAAAACAAGGAAGTTATTTTAAGTTAATACAGCCTCAGCTGGAGTAGTTTCCAATTCTGGGTGCCATGTCTTAGGAGGTTTGTGAAGACAATACAGAGAGCACGGAAAAGATGTTTGAGAAATGTTCCTGGGATGAGGAACCTCAGTTATAATTGAAGGAGTTGAGAGAATTGTAAGATTTGATCAAGGTGTTCAAAATCGTGAGGAGTCTGGACAGAGTAGAGCAGGAAAACTGTTTCCATTACCAAGCAAAGCCAAGAATGAGCAGGGTCACAGGAAGAATGGCATGAAGCAAATTACTCATTTACAGAACTGGTGCAGACATGTTGGGCTGAATGGCCTCCTCCCGAGTAACAATTATATGATACTATGTAAAACACTTATGTAGGTAGGTTGATGCATTATTAAACTTACTCAAAGCTCAATGGCTAGTTTAAGAAGTTAAGGTTAGGACTGCAATGCAAAATGGAGGGTGTGCTGCACTGTTGGAGGTGCTGCCTTTGGAATGAGATATTAAAATGCCCTTATCTGCCTGGGGGAATGTAAAAGATTTCATTGCACTGTTTTGAAGAATGGTGGAACCAGGTGGTCTCCTGGTACCTTTGACAACTTTTGTCACTCAATCAACATTACAAAAACAGATAGAAGCAAAATACCATGGATGCTAGAAAACAGAAAATGAAAACAGAAAGTTGGGTGCACTATTATTTGTCATCAATGTAAATGATTTGAATGAGAATTTAGGAAGTTAGTAGGTTTGAGGATGACACCAAGGTTGGTGATGGTGGAACGTGAAGGAGGCTATCTGGAAATACAGTGAGATCATGATCAACTGGGCCAATGGGCTGAGGAATAGCAGATGGGAGTTTAACTTAGATAAATGCAATGTGTTGCATTTTGATGGGGTTCACAGTCAACACAGTTGGGCCCTGGGGAGTGTTATAGAGCAAAGAGATCTAGGGTATAAGTTCATCGCTCGACAGGGTGATGAAAAATGCTTGCTTTCATCTGTTAGAGCATTGAGTATAGGAGTTGGGGCATCTTATTGTAGCTGTACAAAACATTGGTAAGACCACATTTAGAGTATTGTGTGCAGCTCTGGTCGCCCTTTTATAGAGAGAAAAAGTGAGGACTGCAGATGTTAGAGATCAGTCAGAGTGGCGCTGGAAAAGTACAGCAGGTCAGGCAACATCCCAGGAGCAGGAGAATCCACGTTTTGTGCATAAGCTCTTCATAAGGAATGGTGGGGGGAGGGGGCCGAGAGATAAATGGGGGGTGGGGAGGAAGATAGCTGGGAAGGTCATAGGTAGATGCGGGGAAGGTAGTGATAGGATTCCAACCTATCACCATCACCTCCCACCTGCATCTACTATGGCCTTCCTAGCTAACTCCCCCCAACCTCACCCTCCTATTTATCTCTCAGCTCCGCCCCCCCCCCCCAAACCAAGAGAAATTCCTGATGTCGACCGTATACCCGAAAGGTCGATTCTCCTGCTCATACAGCGCCACACTTTTCGCCTTGCCCTACAATGGAAAGCACATTATTAATTTAGAAAGGGTGCAGGGAAGATTTACTGGGGTGCTACCTGGCCTGGAAGCTTTAAGTTATAAAGAGAGGCTGGATAAGCTTGTCAAAAATGTTGTCTGTATTGTCGCGCTTGAGATCTGCGGATGGGATTGATAGAGCTGCGTTGTTGATCGAATATAATACCAGCACTAAAACAAAATCGACAAGCACTTCCACGTAACCATTAACCTGGGTTTCCTGGCACACCCTCGGGAGTCGGTACGCGTTACAGAATCTACTACACAGAGAAGGACAGAGTACTGTACTTACATTCTGTTCGGGGGGTGGGGGTGAGATTGACAGAGGTACACCGCCAATCAGGAGGCACCTAAAAGAAATACCAAACTTCCACAGTTAGAGTAACAGCAGCGCCAAAGTGGGCCTTAACTTACAACGCGAACACAATACAGATCAACAACAGAGTGTCCTCCCCAGGTACTCCAAAGTGCACCGAGGCAAGTCGGAACAGGAAAAGAAACATTTGATCGACAATTGTTGAGATTGTATTGAGGGAGGAGGTCATGAAATGCTCATTTTCTTGATACATTTCAATTGGGAGAAGATTTGAGATTGAAACCAACATGACAGTGTTTCTGGCGATGTGATTGGCTCGTCTAATGCCTTGCTCCTATTGGTGGGCTCTCCTCTCGACACAGTTTTCATTCATTTTTCCCCCCCATGGAAGTCCTTCCTCATTGATAGCTTTTCCCGGCCATTTAAGATTTGTTTTTCACATTTCCTACGTACCAGACGTTACTAGTCTATTGATAAAACACAAGATATGGGTCTTTATGGATTGCACTTGCGCAAAATGATTTTTGTTTTATATTCATATTATTTTTAACTTGCCGGTCCTTTTGAAAACATTATTTGTACTTTTACACGTGGAGGCATGTTAACACAACAGAGAACAAGTACAACGTAGAAGGGGGTAATTCAGCCCATCGTGACTGCACTGGTTTCCTGTAAGAGCAAATCAGTTTCTCTCATTCTCTCCTACTCCCAAAACCCTGTATTAGTTTGCTTCTTAAAGCACATACCCAATTTTCTTCTGACAGCCCCCCACGACACTCACTGACAGAGCATTTCAGATCCGAACCACAGGTAGTGTAAAAATAGTTTCCCCCCACTTCATTGTTTTATTTGTAAATCAGGGTCCGCTGGTTCTTGACTCTTCCACTGGGGTAGACCACAGTTCTGTCTGGGCCCCTGATGACTATGAATGCTTCTAGCAAATCTCTCGACTCTCTCAGAGGAGAGCAGACCCGATTTTTCCACTCTATCTACATTA